>NW_023425377.1:27137014-27279836 GCF_014108415.1 Molossus molossus
GTTTCAGTTTCACCAACATTTATCATTTATACTGTTTTTTCTTTTTTTTTTTTATTCCTCACTCAAGGATATTTTTCTGTTTTTATTCAGATAGGGAGGGAGAGAGAGAGAAGAGAGAGAGAGAGGGAGAGAGAGAAAGAAACATTGATGTGAGAGGGGTACATCGACTGGTTGCCTCCCACATGACCCCAGTAAGGGCTGGGGACGAACCGCAACTGAGGTACATGCCCTTGACCGGAATCAAGTTCACCACTCACTGCTTCATGTGCCGATGTTCTGACCACTGTGCGAAACTGGCCAGAGGTACTGTTTATTTTTTTATGCATCAAATGTGTGTAGAATATTTTTATGTACAAGAGGACACAATGCTACATCTAGGAAAGCTAAACTGAGTAAGATCCTGACATAGTGGCCAGTGAGACTAGGAGACCTGCTGCATAGACAGTGTCCTGCACATGCTGGACCTTCAGTAAGTATCGACACACCGCAGTGCCTGGCTTCAAAGCTAGCAAATGAGTAAGATCGGTGTCATGGTTTGATTACAGGTATTTACCATGTTATTCAAGTTAGTCATTAGAAAAATATATATTGCCCTGGCCGGTTTGGCTCAGCAGTTAGAGCATTGGCCCATGGACCAATGAGTCGTGGGTTTGATTCTGGTCAAGGGCAAGTACCTCGGTTGTGGTTCATCCCCAGCCCTGGTCGGGGTCATGTGGGAGGCAACCAGTCGATGTGTCCCTCTCACATTGATGTTTCTCTCTCTCCTTCCCTCTCTCTCCCTCACTCACTCTATCTGAAGATAAATAGAGAAACATATGTCCTTGGTTGAGAATTTGACAAATACAAAAAGAGAAAAATGTATATTGATCACTTTAAATATACCCTACAAATGCAAGTATGAAAGGTTCTAAGAAGTCTTGTGCTCAGGGACCTTTCATTCAGCTGGGGAGACAATCCCTAGTGTAGTTAAATGTATAACCATTGTGTTGTGTGATTAAAGCATTAAATAACACAAGAGACAGTACATGATTATATACAGTTACCATGAAACTGAAAGAAACTTTAAGTGTAATATGCACATTCATAGGAGAAAGAGATCACAACTGGTACAAGTCCTGGTGTCCATCTTTCACTGAGACACGCACCTTAATTCAAGCAGGGTGGGGAGGGAAATAGGGAAATTACGTATGTTGCTTGAATTCTTACTCCTTCCAGGTTTTCTACAGATACAGAATTTTTACACTTGATTTCATTTCCCCTGCACAACGACATAAAGTCAGTGTTGTTATATCCCTTTTAGAGAAAAGGAAATGGAAGCAAGATTTAGTCTTTACCTGCAGAGAGAGTGATGAAGCTGGACTCAAATCCAGGTCTATCTGCCCCAAACCTCCCTCCTTTCTGCAAGTCCTGAGCCATAGAGAAAGGCACTAACCACGTCACCGTGAGAACAGTCAGCGGGTTAGCAGGTTAGACATGAACATCGGTGCTGCCTGGTCAGTGTAAACTGAGATGCTCCACTGAACAAGGTGCATCCTTTCTCCTTTCCACAGTCCCTGCAGGATTTTGATGCCATTTTATTTGTTGTTGTTGTTAATCCTCACCTGAGGAAATTTTTCCATTGATTTTTAGATAGTGTAGAAGGGAGGGAGGGAGAGAGAGAGGGAGAAAGAGAAACATTGATATGAAAGAGACACATTAATTAGTTACCTCCCACACTACCCCAACCCGGGCTGGGGATCAAACTGGCCACCAAGGTATGTGCCTTTGAAAAGAAATCAAACCCTTGACCCTTAGGTCTGAGGGCTGATGCTCCAACTGCTGAGCCAAATCAGGGCTCAATGCCAGGGCTCAATGCCATTTTTAAAGATAGGAGACTCTTGAGAGAATTTACAGAACAAGTAGCTGGATGCAAAGATGTGCCCACTTGTAGACCTTGTAACACCCCACCCCCCTATATACCCAAAGACTGTCCATTTGAATTGTGCTTATCTAAGTGACTAAAAAAATGAGTATTTCTATTTACTTGAATTCATCCTTTAAAGTGTGCCTTCCCTTGAAGAGAAAGATGTGTTTTCTTAGCATGTATCGTGTAACATGCTTTGCACTCAGTGGTTGCCTAATAAATATTTGATATTTGCAGAGTAGGTGGTGGTGATTGGACCCTGAGTTGCTTTCTTTCAAGTTAAGACCCTGGGGCTCTTTCCAATTAAACAGAACACAAAGGTGTCCTGTCGAAAGCTAGAGAAAACCAAAAGCCACTTAATTTGAAATGCCAAACTCTTTTTGTAGCACCTTAGTCTCTGTTTGGGATGCCTTGCTCAGAGTAGTTTAGTGGTTCAACAGTGTTATGTTATGTTTTAATGTTCAATACTATATTGTCAAGGTGATGAATCAGGGGGACAGAAGTTTACAAATCAGTTCCTAGGGACTTTGCATTCCATCTTGCCAGCCAGCGTGAAGTGATTGGCATCTCTTAAGATAACTAGTTCAAAAGCCGAGAAAACTTGGAGATAAAAAAGGGAAATATGAGCTAGGGCATCGGTGGCCAGTGAGTAGATTGGTCCCACTCCATTGACACAGCTCATGTCTGAGCAGACAGGAAGAAAGCCTGATCCTAAGGCTGGATCTGGCCAACCTCTCCTGTGGCTCCATGCGCAGTGTTCATCTAACCAGGGTCTTGGCTGTGGTCTAGGAAGCACCCAGGAATGAGCTGGTGTGTGCTCACTGGCAGCAGGAAGGGGCCCCACTATCTCCCAAGGAAAAAGAGATTTAAAAGGTAAATCAGTTAAAGAAAATCCCAAGGAGATATGATAAACAGAGAAAGAACATCACGATCTGAAGGAGCAGTTCCTGGGACTTGTCTAGATCCATTGAGAGGGTCAAGGAGTTCAGTCCTCTTTCAGGAAGAGCCAGGCACCGTAAAGCACAAAATCCTCTTACCCTTGAGAGCAAGTAATAAAGTTATTTATTGCTCACCTCCCTCCCAAACTAAGCAAAGTTCAAGGTCAAGAAAAAAATTGTTTAAAAAAGTTATATGCTCATTTGGGCACAACCACAAGCATATAGTTGATGTAGCTTACTGAAAAAGATGATTGTCGTTTTCTTTTCTTCTTTTTAAGCTTTGTTTTTGCTTTGACAGTTTTACATTAAATGTCTTATCTTTGAGTCTGTATTTATTTTGCTGAAAGAGACCATTATGTTATGTTAAGAAAATGATCTATTCTATTGGTATTATTTTTAAATTTTTTTATTATTGAAAGCATTACAGATATCTCCCCTTTTCCCCCCAATGATCCCTCCTCCGCAGCCCACCCTGCTCTTGCTTTCCCCAAATGAATGTCTGAGTCCATTGGTTGTACCTGTATGCATCTAAGTTCTGTGGTCTATCCCTCCCCCCCAGGTATTATTTCTTAAGTAACGATTAATACCACTTCTTATAAATGAATAAAATTAACTCACAGACTGGCAGCTTTTGTTGAAATTCTCTCTTATTCTTCCTGAGCTTTGTCTAGTCGCTGACTGTAACTTGTAAACATCTGTCTAGAAATGATGAAATGACCCTGTTTGTGTCCCAATCAGCTCTGTGACAGAGACTGTCATGCTTAAGACCTGAGTATCACTGATGTAAGGTACAAAGTAACAAACTAAAGTGTCCTAGAGGGAAAAGCTCACAGGTAAATCCCCCTGAAGATTCCCTTCATACAAAGCTGAGACTTTAGGAGAGAAATGTTAAAAGAAAATTATTACTACAATAATAACTTGTACATGTGATTAAAGCACTCGATGGATGTACTGAAAGTAGGAAACTTTCTTCAAGAATTAGTTTGAAACATAGTGTGCCAGAGGCTCCCCTAAGTGTCCTCAATCCCGCCTGCTCCTTCTCTGCCTCCATAAAGGGTAGAATTTGCCCCAACATATTACCTCATCCTTTGTACCTCCGCAGAAATTCTTTCATCCAGAGATTTCAAAGTCTTTTACAAATGTAAATTAACAAGTCTCATCATCACTTCTCTCCACAGACAAGGGTTCATTTAAGTAACTCAGAAATTTACCTGAATGGCCTATTCAGGGTCACCTGAGATGTCTTTTCTGTAATTTTTAAAGTATGAAAATATGCCCTGACCAGGTAGCTCAGGTGGTTAGACCATTAGTCCAATACACCAAGGTTGTGGGTTCAGGTCCCAATCAGAGCACATACAAGAATCAACCAATGAATGCATAAATAAGTGGAACAACAAATCAGTGTTTCTGTTTCTCTCTCTCCTTTCTCTAAACAAATAAAAATTAATAAAATAAAAATAAAGTGTAAAAGTACCCTGCAGCCTCATTGCAGATCCAAATGCATTGCCTCCTGTGGCAAGTCCCACTGGAGGGAGGACTCATCTCTAATCGTTAAGGCAAGGCTCCTACCAGGTGGCCTTTCCCCAGCCTCAGCAAGCACCCACATACCTGGACACTCAGCCTTCAGCCCTCCTCTTGCCTATCGTATCTGCCCCAGAAGCTGAGTGAGGCTAGAACATGACAGTTTTTTAAGATTTTTTAATAAACCAGTTTGATTAAATAGTTGGCCATATTTTCTTTTGTTCCACCAAACTCTTCTATTAATCCAGTGAACAAATATTTCTTGAACACTTGTTTTGTTGCCACTCTAGACACAGGGAACATTACAACTGTGCTCCTCTTTTCACGGGAAGGACAGACAGTAATCAAGAATCAGCTGCTCCGTGGTCAGTGCCATGAGGACCACAAACGTGATGAGCTGGGTGAGGGTGTAGGAGGGGATGGACCAGGGAAGCCCTCTCCAAGCAGGTGAAATCTGAACTGAGACCTGGATCATGAGAAAAAGTCAGGCTTCATTTTTATATTTTATTTTATTATTTTGATCTTGCAGATTTTCATTTCTAATAAAGTAAATATCAATCTTTAATATTCGACAAAAAGAAAAAAGCTCTTTGTGGCTCCTTTTAATTTTTTCAGAGTAAAAGGGCCATGAGACCAAAAGTGAGAAAACCGCTGTGGTTTACCCCCAGCCAGAGCTGGTCCATGTCTTGCTCTGACATCATAAGGCACCATTGTGAGGGAATGGCAAACCATCCTATATAAGGCCCTTGCTCGGGAAGCTGATCTGTGGAGAGTTGTGGCGTTGGAGTAGTGGGCGGATCTGTGGTGAATTGTGAATTGTTGGACGTGAACTAGTGAACTGACCTTTGGCAACCCGTTGGACTTTGATTAGTGAGCTTGCGTTTTGGATTTTGGCGTTTTGGTTGTTTGTTTTGTTTTTTTCAGGTTCTTTTTTTTTTTTTAATTTCTTTTTTTTTTCTGTTATTTTATTTTTTGTTGTCTTACTAGTTAGTTTTGTTTCTTTTTTCTTTTTCTTTCTTTTTAGTTCTTTTTCTTTTTTTCTTTTGAGTTCTTTTTCTTTCTTTCTTTTTTTTTTAGTTATTTTTATTTTGTCTTTTATTTTAGTTTTTTATTTTAGTCACCATGTGTGATAACTTTGCGGCTCTCTCTGACAACAAGGAGCACCGTGTTGGTGACTATGTCCTCCAGGGCACCATTGGCCGGGGTGCCCATGCCCCAGTGAGGTTGGCCCGTCACGTACCAACAGGAACAGAGGTTGCCGTAAAGGTGTTTGCAAGGCAGGGCTCCTCTGAAGAGTCAAGAGAAGTTCGTAGTCTCAAGAGCTTAAATCACCCGAATATAACACAACTATTCGAAGTGATTGCCACAGAGAACGAACTATATGTCTTCATGCAGTACAGCAACGGAGGTAACTTATATGATTACCTGAAGGACAATGGCCGCATGACGGAGGAAGAAGCCCGACCCATATTCCGGCAATTGACATCTGCGGTCCAGTACTGCCACCAGAGGTGCATCGTGCACAGGGACATAAAACCCGAAAATCTCCTCTTGGATGATGACCTAAACATCAGGTTAGCAGACTTCGGGCTGTGTGCAGAATTTACAGAAGAAAACCTGACCACCTTCTGCGGCTCCATTGCCTATATGGCGCCAGAGGTCGTGCAGCTCCAACCCTATTATGGCCCTAAGGTCGATGTTTGGAGCCTGGGGGTAACTCTATACAGGATGCTGACCAGGGGGCTGCCATTTGTGGGAAGAACCTTTGGAGAAATAAAGAAACAAATTGCGAGTGGGGACTTCTTTGTAACATACTTTGTGTCTCCGGAATGTCATGTACTGTTGAGAAAATTAATGACTGTTGACCCCAGTAAAAGACCAACGATGGACGAGATCATGCAGGACCCGTGGGTCAACATGGGTGAGAAGGAACAACTGAGGCCATACATCGAGCCACCCTGGGGTGACCTGGACCCCCAGGTAACAGACACTATGAAAAACCTCGGCTTTGACCCAAAGGACATCGAACACTCTGTCACAAAAAGAAAATTTAATAACATTATGGGAACATACAGGATACTAGATTCAACCAAGGCCAAAATGAAAGGCCGCAAAATCAGGGTGAGACCCTGCCCCTCCCCTCACCCCAACTGCAATGCTTCCTCATGTGAAGAGATTCATCCATCATCAGACCAAAATTATCAAGACCCTGCCCGTCACCCAGCAAGCCCGGAAGTAAAGCTGCCCACTCTCCCACCCAGTGGCGAAGCAAAGAAGACCACCTCTCCCCAACTTGGCGCAGAGTCCACAACTGCCACTCCCCGCCCAGCCTTCCAGCATGGCCCTGGGGACGCGCACACCTCCCACAGCAGCAGCTGCCCCACCGGAAGCAGTGGAGCTGATGGAGCAACCCATGAAAAGGCCCTCCGAGCTGGGCACCTTGAGGTCCCAGCCTCTTCCCCTGGCCACAGCTCGAGCTGGCAGGGGTTGGCTAGGAGGGTCGTCCAGTTTTTTTGTAAATGCTCCTGCCTTAGGCCATCCACGAAGAACCATCTCAAAAGAAATAAAATCAAGCCGGCATAAGTTTTCAAGTTGTGGATGGCCTAGGCGGGGCCATAGTCCAAAGATGCTGAGGAGGTCAACCCTGAAGATGCCAGGGTCTAGGGAGACCAACCACATGGTCAGACGATGCTCCAGAGGAGAGAGCGGTGCAAGAAACACGCTGTTGCCCTGGCCAGTTTGGCTTAGCGGTTAGAGCATCGGCCTGCGGTCTGGAGAGACCCGGGTTCGGTTCCCGCTAAGGGCACGTACCTCGGTTGCAGTTTGTCCCCGGCTCTGGTTGGTTGTGCGGGTGGCAGCCACTCGATGTGTCCCTTTCACGTCAATGTTTCTCTCTCTCTCTGTTCCTCTCTCTCCCTCCTACTCTACCTGAACAAAAAATGGAAAAATGTCCTTGGGTGAGGATGATAAAAAAAAAGAAACACGCTGTTGTGCAACATGGGAAGACTTGATTCAGCGGACAAGAGTTGTGCAGACCGGAGAGGAATTTTCTTCTTGGGATTGACAGTAGGAGGGTATCCAGCATCTCCACGGTCGTCAGAAGCGTGTGCGGAGTTCCAGCATCTACACAGTAGTCAGAAGTGTGTTCGGAGTTTAACCATCTCCAACATTGTCAGAGGCTTGTGCCGAGTTGGAGGACGGCCTGGAGCCCCCTGGAGGCCAAGAGGAGAAGCTGTCTTTCCTGTGAGTTAACCCCTGGGCCCCTGCCTAAGTGAAACTTCGGAGACTGGACTGTTTTTCCGGGGGCCCTTCTCCCTCCCCTGCTCTCCTTTGCTCCCATATCTGTGGGGCATCTTATTAAAGTGTTTTATTCTCTCAAACTCTGTAATAAACTTGATGATCCGAAAAGATGTATTGATTGGATACTCTGTTTTCCATCCCTGCAGAAAACTGGGGCTGTGCACCTGTGGGCTGAGAAGCATGTAGTGTGCAGTCCTTGGGCTCTTTGATGGGAACTCCAACAGTAAGACGTGGGTGACACCAGGGCACAGCAGTGGGCGGAGCAGGCTGTCTCCATCCTGGGCCATGGGAAGCTTCGAGTGTGGATTTTATTCTGAGATCAGTGATCAACCCATGAAGGGTTTAAAGCAAGGAGTAATAGGATCTGATTTATGTTTTAATACTAGTAATTTGTGGAGAAGATTCTTCCTCTGCAAACATTTTACCTGCCTCTACATGTAACAAGATTCACTAGGCAGCAGGTTTTCTTATAGCCCCTGAGGAAATATGCGTTGGAAACTCTTTGTGTTTTCCCAATTTAATCCTTACCACACAGTTCCCTGAACACCTGGAAACTCAAATTCATACAGTGTTTTAAGAGGGAAAGACCTACCTGCCTCTGGAGCTGATTCATTGTTCTCAGTCACTGATCAGCGGATCGTGTTGCCCTTTTCGCTGAGGCACCTGCGGTGCTCCCTTGATCACCTGCCCTCCTTCCCTGTGATCCCAACAGCATATGGCACAGGCCTGGTGTGACTCTCACCACTTTTGTTGTCATAAAGTGGTTCCCTTCTCCATGCTCTGATCTTCATTCCTGAGTTCTTTGGGGGCTGGGAACTATCCTACTCACCTTTGTATTTCAGGTCATCACCACAGAGCCGGGTCCAGAGTAGGTGCTCGGATAATGATGGACGGGTGGGTGATCAGCCTGGTGACTACATAGTGAACTGTCCCACATCAGGACACACTGCACTGTCAAAAGGAATGTGATTAATGGTTATGCTGGGACAACGGTATGAAGTTGGACTGGGATTTTACTGGGATGTATGCTCACCTCGGTAATCACTGTAAGCATCATGAAGAACATTGTGCATTCTGCCATTCTGGAGATGTTCCAGGGAGCACTGGTACTCAGTGCTCCAGCTGGTTGATGCTCCCCAAACATGGGGGACACAGTAATAGACCTGGTTGTCAGTAGCAGGGGCGTTCTAACCATTACAAAGAGAAATTCTTCACTGGTGCTCAGTTATCTTTAATCCCTCCAGATCCCACTGACCTTCCTTTTTAAATGAAAAGCGAACAAACCTCAGGATCAGGACCTTTGAACAAGAAATGTTATTTGGCTGGAATTTAATATTATTTTCTTAATTATATATATATTTTGATATATATTTATATTTATACATATTATACATATGTATATTTTTATATATATGTATATATATAAAGCATAATATATATATATAAGTTATATATACATATATGTATATAATGCTTTCCTTTTTTTAATGGCAAATTATGATCATTGTCCAGGTAGGATTGGGATATACTAGTTCATTTTCAATTAATCTTTTGAAGTAAAAACTGATAAGATTTAAAATATATTTGAGGAAGTTCATGAGCAGATTTTTTTCTTTTTTTATCTTCACCTGAGGACATTTTTTTATTTTTTGTTCAGATAGAGTGGGAGGAAGAGAGAGGAGAGAGAGAGAGAGAGAGAGAAACAGCGACATGAAAGGGACACATTAAGTGGCTGCCACCCGCATGACCCAACTAGGGCCGGGGACAAACTGCAACCGAGGTACGTGCCCTTAGCAGGAACCAAACCCAGGTCTCTCTGGACCACATGTCAATGCTCTAACCTCTGAGTCACTGGCCGAGGCCATATACAGATTTTGGCAAAAAAGCTTTAAGTTGATGAACAAATATCTGAAGCTTGGGAAACCAGGTCAGATGATTGTCAGCTTGTTTCTGAGCTTTGAAGTTTCACATTTTTTTTTGTGGAAAATATTCATATGAAATTAAAATAATTTGGGGAAAAAATATGTTGTGCATATATATTATTTTATTTATTTCAAAATATTTTTCTCATTTTAAAGATTATGTATGCTTATTGTTAGAATATGATCCTGGAAAAGTCATAAAGGCAAAAAGATAGTTAAAAAGTAAAAGCAGCTCTGGCCAATGTGGCCCACTGGTTAGAGCGTCAGACCAGGCACCAAATGGTCTCGGATTCCATTCCGGGTCAAAGGCAGGTACCTGGTTTGCAGTTTCGAACCCCATCCCAGTTTAGGGCACTGGCAGGAGACAACCAATCAATTTGTCTCTTTCACACTGATCTCTCTCTACTTCCCTCCTTTCTCCCTTCCACTCTTTCTAAAAGAAAATCAATGGAAAAATTATCCTCAGGTGAGGATTAACAAAAATAAATAAGTAAATACGTTTTTTAAAAAATTATAGAATAGAACAATGTTCAGGGGGGAATATTTCAGGGGAGAACCATTTGATATCTATATTCTTTGTTTAGTAATTTTAGTAATTTTTTATTTCAAAATGTTAATACATATATAAATTTGAATTTACATAAAAGAAAGAAAAGTTATATGGTTTTATTTATTAAAATCAACACTAGAGTGACTTGAAGTATCAACCCTTCCTTTGTGTACTTAAAAGTTTAATTGACTCTGAATGTATATACATGTAATATCTAGTCCCATACTTATGCAGTAATTTAAGACACATCTTTTCTAAATAAAATTTCATACAACTTCAATCAGTTATAATGAGATGAGTGAAGCTTCCTTTTGGAAATAGTGCATGTACACCCCTGCTTCTCTTCCTTGCCAGGGACGGAGACTTTCCAGCTCTTTGCACTCTTACCTTTCTTCTGTGGAAGAAAAACACATAGCAAATTGAGCTGCGTTCTAAGTTTCCATGAGAGGAAACTTCGGCTTTGGCTCTATTGCCCTACCGAGCCAACAGGTGTAGGGAGATAACTGTCTGCTTATAAAAATGGTACAGCTGTTCAAAATATCTATGTACACAGTTTCCCAAAGCAGAACGTCAGAATGGTATAACATTATTACCTGAATCACAAACAGGCAAGATGGTTAGAAAACACAGCAACAGTAACAACCACTCCACGCCAAGATAGTAACGCTGTTCCATTGACAGCTGTGTGTTCCTCTCCTGCCCTAAGGATTTCTCTATTCAGGAGAAAATCACTTAATTTTGAAGTTACAGGGGAGAGAGCATGGGATTATATTATCTTTTTAGAACATTTTGTCAGAAAACATGAAGTTTGGGGGTAACTCATGATCTTGAAACTAACTCGTGTTCATTCCCTCCAAGCTCCACTCAACCTGAAGACCAACCATTTAAGAGACTAAAGTCTCCATGGAGACTAGGATTCCATGAAGTTGGCTGTGTGCTCTGTGCATTAAACTGTGCTTGGTGTTCTTACAAGACTCTTTAATAGTGTCGAATGAATGAGCCATTATCATAATAGGTACTATTTCTAAATACCCAGGATGTGTTTGGTGCTGTGACTTACTGCACCAATCCCAGTAGAATATCATCTATACTGTCTCCCTGGGGAAAGGCTCAGAAATGTCAAGTAATGGGATGGACTAGGATTCAGAGCTCGATGTGTCAGAGGCCAATGCTTCAGTTTTTTTCTCCTCCAAAATGCAAAAGAGTTATATGACTTCATAAAGGGCATCATATCTGAAAAAGAAAAACTCCAGTAGTACATATTTATATTATTTTTTTAAAACTAAATGTCTTTATTTTTATTACACTTTACATTCAATATTATTTTGTATTAGTTTCAGGTGTACAGCACGGTGGTCAATCATACACTTCACATCATGCTCCCCCTGAAGTTTCCTGTACACCCGGCATCATACATAGTTTTTACAATATCATTGACTATACTCCCTTTACTGTACTTTACATCCCCGTGACTATTTGTAGCTACCAGTTTGTACTTCTTAATCATTTCACCTTTTTCATCCAGTCATTCAACCCTCCTTTTCTCTGGCAACAATGAGTCTATTTTATGTATCTATGAGTCTGTTTCAATTTTGTTTGTTTATTTTATTTTTTAGATTCTGCATATAAATGAAATCATATGGTATTTCCTTCTCTGACTTATTTCACTGAGCATAATAGCCTCTAGGTCTATCATAAGATTTCAATCTGTTTTATTTCCTATAAATTGTATTTATGTACTATAGGGTTTTTTTTAATCCACTTGTCTCTTGATGGGAACTTAGGTTGCTTCCATATTTTGCCTATTGTAAATAACACTGCAGTGAATATAGGGGTTCATATATTCTTTCAAATTAGTGTTTGGGGTTTCTTTGGATATATATCCAGAAGAGAAATTACTGGATCGTAAGGTAGTTTGATATAATGTTTGAAAGATGATCCATACAGTGTTTTATGGGGGCTGCACCAGTCTGCATCCCCACCAACAGTGCACAAGGGTTTCCTTTCCTCCACATCCTGGCCAACACTTGTGTGAGGTGAATAACTTACTTTAGTTTTAATTTGCATTTCTCTGATGATTGGTGACATCAATCATCTTTTCATGTCTTTTGACCATCTGTATGTCCTCTTTGGAGAAGTGTCTAATCAGTTCCAGTCCTATTTTTGGACACTAACCCCTTATTGGATATATTGTTGGTGAAAACCTTCTTCCATTCAGTAGGTTATCTTTTTGTTTTGTTAATAGTTTTTTTTGTTTGTTTTTTTTGTTTTGTTTTGTTTTTATTTTTTATTTTTGCTATGCAAATCCTTTCTGAGTTTAATGTAGTCCCATCTGTTTAGTTCTCTTTGTTTCCCCTGCCCAAGGTGCTGTAGCAGAAAAAATATTAATAAAAGAAATGTCAGAGAATTTACTGCCTATGTTTTTTTTCTAGGAGTTTTATGGTTTTGAGTCTTACATTTAAGTCTTCTATCCATTTTGAGATTATTCTTGTATATAGTGTAAGAAGGTGATCTAGTTTAGATTTATTGCATGTACTATACTATACTGTTAAGTTTTCCAAATACTATTTATTGAATAGACTATCTTTACCTCATTTTGTGTTCTTGCCTCCTCTGTCAAATATAAATTGCCAGTATAAGCATGGGTTTATTTCTGGGCTTTGTATTCTGTTCTATATGTCTATATTGATCTGTATGTCTTTTTATTTTTTCTTGCCAGCATCATGCTAATTTGATTACTATACCCTTGTAATACAGTTTGATATCAGATAGTGTGATACCTCCAACTTTGTTTTCCTTTCCCAAGTTTGCTGCATCTATTTGGGGTCTTTTTTGGTTCCATATAAATTTTGGAAATATATGTTCTAGATCTGTGAAATATGCCAATGTTATTTGAATAGGGATTGCATTGAACCTATAGATTGCTTTGGGTAATATGGACATTTTAATGATGTTAATTCTTCCAGTCTATAAACATGGTATGTGCTTACACTCATTTGTAGCATCCTTCATTTTTTTTTCTATGTCCTGTAGTTTTCTGAGTCTAGGTCTTTAATGTCCTTGGTTAAGTTTATTCCTAGGTATCTTATTTTTTTGATATAATGGTAATGGGATTTTTTCTTTTTTCTTTTTAGTTTTTATTTCTCTGTGTTTATTGTTGTATAAAAATGCTAATGATTTCTGGATGTTGATTTTGTATCCTGCTACTTTGCTAAATTCATTTAATCTAGTACTTTTTTGGTGGAGTCTTTAGGATTTTTTATGTACAATAACATGTCATCTGTGAATAATGTCAGTTTCACTTCCTTCTTTCTAATTTGGGTGCCTTTTATTTTTTCTTCTTGTTTGGTTTCTGTCGCTAAGACTTCCAGTGCCATGTTGAATAAGAGTGGCAAAAGCTGACATCCCTGTCATGTTCCTGTTCTTAAGGGAAACATTTTTAGTTTTTGCCCATTGAGTATAATGTTGTCTCTAGGTTTTTCATAATGTGGCCTTTATTATGTTGAGATATGATCCATCTGTTCCCACTTTGCTGAGCATTTTCATCAGAAATGGATGTTGGATTTTTTCAGATGCTTTTCAACATCTATTGATAAGATCATAGGACTTTTACCTTTCATTTTGTTTATGTGGTACATCACGTTTATTGATTTGCAAATATTATACCAGCCTTGCACACCTGGGACAAATCCCACTTGGTTGTGGTGTATAATTTTAAAAATATATTGCTGGTTCCAATTTGTTAAATTTTGTTCAGGATTTTGGTGTCAATGTCCATCAGAAATATTGGCCTGTAATTTTCTTTTTTTGTAGTGTCTTTATCTGGTTTTGGGATTAGGATCATGCTGGTTTCATAACAAAAAGCTTGGGTGTCTTTCTTCCTCTTGACTTTTTTGGAACAGTTTGAGGGGAATAGGTGTTAGTTCTATTTTGAATATTGGTAAAACTCCCCTGTGAATCTGTCTGTACTAGGGTTTTTGTTTTTTGTTTGCTGGGAGTTTATTGATTATTTCTTTTATTTCCTTAATTGTTATTGGTCTGTTCAGGTTTTCTGACTCTTCCCAGTTGAGCTTTGGAAGACTGTATGATTCAAGGAATTTGTCCATTTCTCCTAAGTTGTCAAATTTGTTGGCAAATAATAAAGATCAGAGTGGATATAAATGACATAGAAACTAAAAAAATCAGTACAAAGATCAATGAAACCAAGAGCTCATTCTTTGAAAAGATAAACAAAATTGATCATCCTTTAGCCAGATTCACCAAGAAACATAAGAGAGAGAGGACCCAAATTAATAAAATCAGAAATGAAAGAGGTGAAATAACAGCAGACCCCACAGAAATGCAAAGGATTATAAGAAGATACTATGAACAATTATATGCAATATGACAGTTGATTTCTCTTCTCTTTTTTTTTTTCCCTCTCTCATACCACTTTAGTCTTTTTTAAGCAGAACAGTTGGAAATAGAAGGTGAAAAATGGGGGCAGAGAGAGAGACACCTATAAAATAAAATTTAAAAAAATAGCCCTACTAAGGAGGACAAATTATTTAGTACCTTTGTTTGGTAAGGAAAGACCAAATTACAAAGCCTAATCAATACAGTCCTTTCAAATAATAAAGATAAGAGCTCCTGGCAATATTCAGACCTCAACTCACCTCCTAGCTGACCACTGGAAGATCTGGGTATGTTCCTGCTGGGAACAAAGGGAACAGTGGGTGAAAAAGAAAGGAACTAAGTCATAGAAAAACAACAATATTTTAGTGATTACTGGAGGGAAAATGAGGTGGGTGGGGGTAGAAGAGAGTAAAGGAGGGTTAAGAAACAAACAAAATAGAGAGAGAGGAAGGGAGGGAGGGAGAGAGAGAGAGAGAGGAAGGAAGGAAGGGAGGGAGGGAAGGAGGGAGAGAGAGAGAGAGAGAGAGAGGAAGGAAGGAAGGGAGGGAGGGAGCTTGTCCTATGAAGGAAAAGCAGGCCTGTGGAGAATAGAGGGAGCTTCAGTTGAGGTAGGCTGGAGGCAGGTCTTTCAGAGCCTTATAGCCATGATAAAGAGTGTGGATTTTAGTATTAGAACACTAGAGACTATTGGAGGGTTGAAGCAGAGCGGTGATATATTCTACCTTTTATTCATATGTAAATGAAATGATTTGAAGAAAGTTTTATGTAACCATCTTTAAAAATTTAAATCAAAAGGGAAGTAAGGTCTTCAAAGTAAACTTGATTCAGATCTTTTTATTAAAAGATTAGTGGTTTTATCATGCAAACTTCAGTGCCTGAAATTATCACACTTTCTAAACTCCTCCTGACTAACCCAGAGTCTTCAGGACCCATTTTAAGCCTCACTTTATTGTCAGTGTTTTCCACCATCCATTCCCTCCTTTCTATTTTTCACCCTTGCATTCTTTATTCTTTCCTTGTTTTGTTCTTTCATTTCCCATGGCAACCCTTGGTATTCTGACCTTTTCATTCACACTTTCAAGAATGCTAACTACTGGGCAGATGCACTATGATTCTCAAATTTCAATGTATCAGCCTGGCATTCAAAAGCAATCAGTTGATTAGTTTTATAATCCATCAGTTTTGAGCACCTGTTGTGTGCTGGATTCTGCACTAGAAAGCAAGAACTGAAATGTAAGTAACTTCTGTTCCCTGCGTCTGAGCACTTTATCATCTAATGTGGTAGGCCTGTGAGCTGATGATTGATTGGCTGACTGATAGGTTCATTCATCCAGTAGACATTCACTGTGTGCCTTCAATGTACCAGCATTGCTCTTCTAGTGCATACAACTTGAATAAGACAGACAAGCCCCTTTGTAATGGAATTTGATGATTATTAAAGAGATTCGGATGAAGAACCATTCTTAATTTTCTCAGTGTTTATCAGAAACTAGGTACTGTGATAACCAGATTACACATTATTTTAACTAATTCTTAGGACAAGCCCATATTATCATTTCCATTTAAAGATGAGGCAGTCGAAGATGAGAGAATTTAAGCCAAATGCCCAAGGTTGCACAGCCTTGGACTCAACCCTAATCTCTCTAGCAGTGTCACCGCATAAGCACAGTGCCACCTGTGGCAATACTGGGGTGTTTTAAGTGCTGTTGACTCCTCCAGGAAAGAGCAGAGCTAAGGTGGGAGGAAGGGTGTGTGTGTAGGGAGGAGAATGGGGAGAGTGGAAACGTTGGAAATGTATCGCCCCCAGTCCCTTCTCACCCTTCAGGAAGGCAGTTGCTCAAGTACACACACACTGTTGTCCACTCCCCCCGCCCCCACCTTTTCTTAAGCCTCCCTCTGCTTGGTCTTTCCCTTCATCTCTGTATGTCACACTCATAATCAGACTTTGGGTCTGACTCAGATCCTTCCTGTTCCAGTGGCTCCTGCAAGTCCCCTCTTCCCACAAGATTAAGTCTCTACTTTTCTTCTCCCATTGAACTATTTTCTTTTAAACATGGTAGCCCTGCTCAGAGGCTGTCTTGCATGTCAGTTATTTTGTATTTCTCTGTTACCTCACAAGAGACTAATGACCCCTTGAGTAGAGGCTTCATGTTTTGTAGGCCTGCCTGTTGCTCAGCATCAGTGCAGTCCCTTACACACAAGGGCCCCTCCTTCCCCTAAGCTGTGACCCATAGGAAAGCATTATTTCCACTGGGGGTCTCTAACATCCATCTTTTACCATTGTGATAATTAAGTGAAAACTTCTTTTTTGTTAAGAGTGCCTTCATAGATGTGTCTTTTGAGAACTGTTTTAGAATGTTGTAATTTTCATAAAGTCTAATATTACTCTCTTTAGGGCCTCCTAGGTAAATAAGAGCTTCTAAAGGAAGCATCAATATGATAAAATAAATATACTGTCTTGATTTGTCCACATTAGTTCTAACTTATTCCTCCTCCTCTTGAGACAAGCTTTTCATTTTCCGTAAGAATCAGCTATCAGAGCCTCGTAGTGGGAATGTGTGCAGTGTCCTGGATCTGGAAGACACTGGGTCTCCTCTGTGGGGATGCACTTGGCCATCACAGCCCTGGTGTTAGGGAAATAAGACTGAACGAGGCCACTTACCTGTCTCTTGGCAAGTAGAGAGCGATAGCCTTGTAACTGAGGAAAAAATTCTCCGAGGGAAAGAAATAATAAAATCAAGCTGGTCTATGGTTTGTTAGTCCCCAAAGCTTTTAAGCCACACCTGTAAAGGTGAATCTACTTAATGTTCTGCATTTTAGGCTTCACTGTGTGATAAGTGGTGTCAATTTAGTCCCTTTAAGCCTGATATTCTGGGGGTTGAGTTTTAAGTATTAGCACTTTATTTGAAAGGACTGTATTGATTGGGCTTTGATTTGGTCTTTCTTTCCTAAACAGAGGTACTAAATAGTTTGACCTCCCTGCTAGGGCTTATTTTTCTTTCTAATTTCACTTTATAGGTCTCTCTCTCTCTCTCTCTCTGACCCCATTATCCACCTTCTATTTCCAACTGTTCTGCTTAAAAAGACTAAAGTGGTATGGGAGAGGGGGGAAAAGGGGAAGAAAAATCAACTGTCACATTGCAAACACAATTCCCCAGGCAAACCTCAAAGTCTTCACTATGTCAATTAGTGTTCAACTCAGTAAGTGGTGATTCCTAATTTAGACGGATGGGGAGAGTCCATAGAGCTTACTTCCTAAGGAAGGAGTGTGCTTTTCTAGTTTTAAACACATACTGTCTTGATTTAGGTGCCTGGTGCGCAAAACAAAGTTTGAAACAGAATTAACATGGCAGTTTCTAATCTTCCTGAAAATAGAAGGAAGACATTATTGTCTGGGAGTTTTTGGAAATAAAAAAAAATTGAGTCTGGGGAAGGAAATCTGCTAGCTAAATGAGGGCAGGGGACTTTGACTTGCTTGTTCACTGTTGATCACCAGTGCGCATTGTAGCTGCACAATAAAGATTTGTTGGCTGGATCTGTGGTTGGATGAATGAGAGAAGAAATGAGAACAATCCTAGTCTTAGGTTAACTTTCACTCCACTGACTGTTGCAGCCCCTGTCCCTCTCCCCCCACCCCAATTCTTTACAGGAGAATAGCCCTGAAGTTCAAGATTGCTGTATATACTGAATGTTCAGACGTGTTTAAAGAGAACTAGTTCACCAATTCCCAGACTGGCAGAGTTAGAAGGAATCTTGGAAGTGATGGCAAGCTGCCTCACACATTTGAGTAAATGTTCTGGTTGTGTCTCAGAACCACGTGAGATTTGTTATAAATCTACAGAGTCCAGGCCCCAGCACTGGAAGTTGTGATTGAGTCAGTGTGGATGGGCTTGGGCCTCAGTATTTGCTTTTGTGGGTTCCTAGGAATTGCCACGAGCAGCTGGGTGTGGAGAGCACTGTCCAGAGCCTTGCAGTCCCCTGAGCTCTCAGGTCTCAGTTACTTCTCGGGACAGGTGACTGGCCCGTAGGGCCCAGGAGGATGGGCAGAGCTGTGACCCAGGTCTCCTGACTGACGGCAGTGCCCCTGGTCCTACAGTTTTCTGCTTTGGTTCAGCCACCACTCCATGTCCTTGCCCTGTGTCAAGATCTTTTAATGAACGCTTCTTCCTTCCAAGAAAATGGTGATATTTGTGGTGATAGCCAGCCAGAGCCTGAAGGACCTTCTGAAATTTTTAAGAAAACATTGGCATTTTGTTACGTGTACTTTGATATAAAATATAGCGGTGGACAAGAGGAGATTTACAGTTGTAATACATATAAATAATACAGTAATAAATAAATGATACTACAAAGATAAACTCGGTGTTTCATGTTCTCAAAACTGTAAACCTCCTTTGCCAACCCCTATCTGTTTTATCGTCTTCTCTAGAGATGTATTCCCCTCCGCAGCTCACAATGACCCCAAATAGGAAGTCGCTTACTTTGTCTTCTAGGCCACTCAGTGTTTCCCAGCCCCACCTGATCATGAGAATCATCTGGGCTCTTGTTACTGAAGTCCCATTAAATCCAAGTCTTCCTGCAAGGGGCCTGGTAACCTGTATTTTCAGTTGGCTTTGATCATCAGTATGCTCTCCACACTGTTCTCCAGTCCCTGAGAACTGTGTGTCCCATGCCCCTGGATCCAGCTTTGACTCCTTAAGACCCTGGTTCATAGTTACATCATAAAGCTGTCTTTCCATCTGGTGGCTTCTCCTCTGGTCTTCTGAGAAGAAAGAGGGAATATCTGTGTTCCTGTTTCCTCTAGGTTGACTTGACTGGCCAAGGTAGGTGGGTAGACAGCTTGAAATATACAGTATGGGATGAGCATCATGAGAAGGTGAAGGGATGGCCCCTGAAGCAGAATAGAATGCCTGTGTTCTTTCCCCACCTTATTACTTAATAGTTGTATAACTTGGGGCAAATCACTTAAACCTCTTTGAGTTTCTATTGCCTCATCAGAAAGATGGGGGTAAGATTAGTACTTACTCAGGGTTTCGTGTGTAGTAAACGAGGTGTCGTAGGTCAGATGTCAGGACGCACTGAGAGGTGGAGATCTGGGTGCAGAGGGTTACTGAAGAGCACACCCAGGGACAACCTTGTGAGGGAGCGAGGAGAACAGGATTAGGCCGCAGGTGATGCTGAACCGTGATGACGTTGTGATGCAGGTCTCGGCTGATCCCATGGGGAGCTGGAGATGGGATGCCCCTCAGAGTTGTCCCAAATTGAGGGCAGGGGGCCAGGTCTTTAGACAGACCCCTGTATCCACCAGTCATTGGATGTGGGCTGCCCCAGAGAGGGGTCATGACCTCAGGTAAGGCAGCTTGCTTTGGCCGAGAGGGTGGCTCTGTGCCATGGGCAGCCGACAGCGCTGGCAGAGAGCAGAAGGGACGCCTGGGTCCCGGAGCAGATGCCATCGGTGCTCCCAGCACCCGCTACCCAGGATAATGCACATAAACCTGAGCTGTGAATGTCGTACCTTTGTAAGTGTTCAGTTAATAGTGACAATTGCCACTGTTATTCCAGCTCTGGCAGTGCCCCATGGCTGCGCCACTTTCAAGAAGTTACTGGGCTTCTCTTGAACTGTCTTCTTACGTTCGAAGTGGAGATACTAAACTCCCTACTCCCTGAGTAGTCCGGAGCACATGTGGAGATACTGTGTGTGAAACTGATGAGCAGAAGATTAGAAAAATGTGTGACGTGACTATGAGTCTACTTTTCTGAAATGAATATATGGCCATGACCCGGATTCCTTGAAGGGAAGGATTGTGATAAATATGAAAGCACTTGTTTGTGAAATATGGAATTTTGATATTTCTTTCTTCTCTCTATAGGGAATTAGAATCATGGAGATGCTGCTAAAGGAGCAGTGTGGTGCCCCCTCAGCCGAGTAAGGAACCATCAGTGAGTACCCAAAGCCAAACCAGAATTGGTCACTCAGGCCCTCATTCATGCTTGTGAGCCTGGTTTAATGCAGTTGCCGTCCTGGGCTATTCGTGCTGTGCATTTCCCAGTTACATGCACAGGGGACAGTCTCACAGGTGTTTCATGATCTGTTCTGTATTTTTATTTACTTGGTTCTTTGATTTTCAGAGCAGTTTTATACTATGTGCTGGGTTACAACTGCACTTAAATTGCTTAAACTGCTCAGCACAATCCAACATGATTACAGCCCTTAAGGTGGCATAGATTTGTAGAGACTGCAGCTCAAGATACACTGAAGCTTTAATGTTATTGTTCTGAGAACAACAAAAGGAGGGGTTTAGAGCTGCAGAAAGGAGCCAGTGACATACACATACTTTATCAGTCATATGTACTCCCATTGGTTGGAAATGTCTGCCTGAAATGCTATGGAGAAGGACCCTGAGGCCTTGAGAGTAATTCTCAAGCTCTGCGTAAGAGTTCCTTGATTGATTAGCAATGTCTGCCAGGGGCACAGGATGGATTAGCAATGTCTGCCATGGGCACAGGATGGATTAGCAATGTCTGCCTTGGGCACAGGATGGAAGAAAGGGCACTTTTGCAGGAGCACGTGCTACTTCTAGTTTAGGGCAAATAATGTAGGGTTAAGAGATAGCAGGGGATTTCAGAATTACTTATTTTCCTTGAGTTTTTATTGTCTACATCAAAGAGAATGGTCTTCATAGTGGAAAGGGCAGAATAATTAAGAGAGAAGCAAAGCCTAAAATAAATGAGAATAGTAGATTTGCATCTTATGAAATTTGTTGGACTTTGATTTTTAACATCTGAGAGAACATAAGACCTTGGATAATTCAGAATTACCTCAAGTTTCCTTATGTTCGCTTAAAACTATAGTATACATGGTTTTGTATAAGCAGCCTGGTACTCTAATTGTGATATGTGATAAAGTTTTAGATGAATTAACAATGAAGAGGCAAAAGGAGCATTTATGTGCAAGTGCCTCAGCATTCAAAGCATGCTGTTCATGCCTGTGAGTGAGAATTTGAGAATTATAAAGTGTTTCTGCTTGTTTGCGGGTTTGACTCCACTCTAATTAATGTCAGGCCTCTGTATACTCAACACATACTAATAGATTTATTTATTCCTGGAAAGGGGAAACAAGATCATTTCATTTAGCACAGCCATGATGCATGGTAGGTGCTCAGAGAGCGCTGGAATGGAATCTAAGTGTTGTGCTCCTGTACCCACTGTGTTCTTTGAAGCTTAGAGAAGATCTTGGCCACGTCTCCCCGTTTCTCCAGGCTGGCATGCACTAGTCCCTCCGGTGTTCATGCACTTGGTCACGGGTGCTTCTCACCCCAGAGAGGGGGATCTGAAGTCAGCTCCATGGTAAATGAGAGAATGCGGGCCGCCAGTTACATGGGAAGAGTATATCTTGGTTTTCAGACTTGAGTGATTTTGAAACTTGAGTGAGCATCAGAATCATCTGGAGAATTTTTTAAACGGGGATTGATGGGTCCCACCCCAGAGTTTCTGATTCAGTGGGTCTGGGTGGAGCCTGAGAATTTGTAACATGTTCCCAGGCCATGGTGCTGCTGTGGGTCCAGGGACCACACCCTGAGAACCGTTGCTTTAAATGCGTTTTCATGTCTGAATGGAGACAGACTGAATGAAGGGGCTCCGAGGAAGCTCTTAGCTGGGGTTTGACACTGTTGTCATGTATTCCGTCGATGTAAGATGAATCAGAGAAATGTTTTGTGTGGCTTTCCCGATACTAGTCTCTCAGCCTCTTTCTGCCCCCGCCCCCGCTCCTCCCCACTCGAATGTTGACAGGCTTCACACCGGAGCAAAGACAACGGAAAAGAAAGGAGATAAGACTCACCGCAACCTGTGCTTTAAATCACCAACTTGTGTTTTTGATTTAAAGTGTTGCTAGTGAAAGTGAAGAAATTAAAGAAGCATCACCTATTGTCTTAAATTACCTATGTTTTTTAAAATTGTTATTGTTGTTTGTTTTTGTTTTTGAGACCTAAGCCATGAACTCAGGTTTTGTATTGTTTCCTAAAAAATAACTTATTCTCTTCTCTTAAGTGAAGTGGGTAAGGTCCGGATACCACGAGCAGCTCAGTGCAGGGCAGTTGCATGTAATGCATTTGATGCAGTGACGCTTCTACAGGAGTTCCATACTTCAAACTCATTGTTTCTGACCAGTTCTCTCAGAGAAGCACATGTAAAGTAAGAGATATTATACCTTTACCAGATAAATTCACAATTACATTCACAGTGACTACAAATTAGAGTCGGTTGCTGAGGTTTTGAGCTCTTTTCAAAATCAGCTTCACTGAATGTCCCCTCTGAGCCATCTTGGATGTCCCAACCCCAGCTGCCATCTGACTGCAAAGGAATGACCCCACAGGAAACTAGCAGAACCGTCAGAGGTTCAATCAACCTGAAGGATTTTGAGAAATAATAAATTACTCATTTTAAGGTACTAAGTTTTAGGATTTCGGTCAAGATGGCAGTGCAGCTAACCGCGGTCTTGCCTCTTCCCACGACCACATCAAAATTACAACTAAACTACAAAATAGCCATCACTCAGAACCACCTGAAATCCAGCTGAGTGGAAGTCCTACAACTATGAAATTAAAGCAGCCGCCACACTGAGACTGGTAGGAGGGGCAGAGGCACAGATGGGCTGGTCCCACACCCACATGTGGAGGATAAAAATCAGGAGGGTACCTCGGCTGGGAAGGTCCTCCCTGAGGAGTGAGGGGTCCCCATCCCACACCACACTGCCCAGTTCAGGGTTCCAGTGCCAGGAAGAGACGTCCCCATGACTTCTGGCTGTAAAAACCAGTGGGAACTGAGGTTGAGGGAGGTTGAGGCTGCTGGAGACCCCGGCAGCTTCTCTTAAAGGGTCCATACACGCACTTACTCAGACTCACTTCTTCTGGGTTACAGCATGGGGGAGGCAGCTTGAAAGGCACCAGAGACATATGGGGAAGAACTGAGTTGTTTGACATCAGGGCAGGAGTTGGACGGGCAGCTTTTTCCCAGACACAGGTGCTGGTAGAGGCCTTTGTTCCTTTGGTGAGCCTTCCCCCACGGGACCAGCAGGCAGGTGCCATATCTGGGACTCCAGCAACCTGGTTCACACTGTTTGCCCTGCCCTGGTGATTCCCTGATGCCCCGCCCCACCCAACATTTGAGCCCACCCAAGTTGTTTCCAGTGGCTTTACCATAGGATTGCCCTGTCTTGGCTCCTGTTTCAGATTTTCCTAAATTCTCTCAAAAAAGCAGCATTTGGCCTCAGCAAGCTCCATACCTCTCACTAAGTGTCCCCATGCCCGGCATTAGGAGCAGCCAGCCTTGGTTCACAATTTGGCCTTTTCTGGGCATCTCTAAGCCCAGCACAAGAAGCAGCCATCTGCAGATCCCTTTGTAGCTTAGGCCTGGTGGCTCCATGTAGAACACAGGCAGTGACTGACTTTGGCCTGCATGTTCTGGGAGGCCCAGAGCCTGCACACCCAGTGGACAGCTTCACACCATGTCAAAGCACCACCACCAAACCACCTCCACAAGCAGCTCTCTCAGGGTGTGGGCTTGGTGGGTACCAGAGCCTTGCTGAAGTAAGTCTTGTTCTGTGTGGTAGGTCCTTGCACAGCTGATTCTCCAAGGTGGTCAGAGGTCAGTGGTCAGTGGGCACAGCCAGTCCTTGCAGCTCATTCCTCCCACTGATATGCCAACAGCAATCAAGACTCAATTACAACACAAGAGTGTACAGTCCACATGGGGGATACATCTCGATTGCCCAGCTGGCGTGATCAGGCAGGCTGTGCCTGGAAGGGGATACACTGGACCCTACAGGACACCTACTACAATAGGCCTATCTACCAAGCCTAGGAAATGTAGCAACTCTACCTGATACATAGGAACAGACACAGGGAGGCAGCCAAAATTAGGAGACAAAGAAACATGTCCCAAATGAAAGAACAGAACAACACTCCAGGAAAAGAACTAAATGAAATGGAGATAAGCAATCTAACAGATGCAGAGTTCAAAACACTGCTTATAAGAATGCTCAAGAAAATTAGTGAGGACACCAAGAGCATTGTAAAGGGCCAGTCAGAATGAAGGATGCACTAACTAAAATAAAGACTAATTTACAGGGTATCAACAATAAAGTAGGTGAAGCTGAGAATTAAACCATCAATTTGGAATATAAGAAAGCAAAAAACACCCAGTCAGAATAGGAAAAAGAAAAAAGAATCCAAAAAATGAGGCTAGTTTAAGGAGCCTCTGGGACAACTTCAAGTGTATCAGTATTCTCATCATGGAGGTGCCAGAAAGAAAGAGAGGGCAAGAAATTGAAAACATATTTGAAAAAATAATGAAAGAAAACTTCCCTAACTTGGTGAAGGAAAGAGACATACAGTAAACACAGAGTCCCAAAAAGTTGAACCCAAAGAGGCCCACACCAAGACACATCATAATTATGCAAAAGGTTAATGACAAAAGAATCTTAAAAGCAGCGAGAGAAAAGCAGTTAGTTACCTACCGAGGAACTCCAGTAAGACTGTCAGCTGATTTCTCAAAAGAAACTTTGTAGGCAGAAGAAAGTGGTGAGAAATATTCAAAGTGACGAAAAGCAAGGAACTACAACAAAGATTATTACAACCTTCAAAGCTATCATTTAGAATTGATGGGTATGTAAAGAGCTTCCCAGACAAGAAAAAGCTATAGGAATTTATCACCATGAAACCAGTATTATATGAAAATTTGAAGGGTCTTCTTGAAGAAGAATATAAAAAATATGAACAGTAAAATGGTAATAAATACATATCTATCAACAATTGACTCTACAAACCAAATGAATAAAATAAACAGAACAGAAACAAATGCATAGATGTAGAGAACTTTTTGATGGTTGCCAGATGGTAAGGAGGTTGGGGAAATGGCCAAAAAAGGTGAAGGGATTAAGAAGTACAAATTGGGCCCAACCGGTGTGGCTTAGTGGTTGAGTGTCGACCCATGCACCAAGAAGTTGCCACTTTGATTCCTGGTCAGGGCACATGCCCAGGTTGTGGTCCCAATCCCCAGTGGGGTGCATGCAGTAGGTGGCCAATCAATGTTCTCTTTCATTGATTTCTCTCTCTCTCTCTCTCTCTCTCTCCTTCCTTCCTCTTTCTCTAAAATCAATGAAGAAAAAACAGAAGTACAAATTGGTTGTTAGACTGACTAACCTCAGAGGGACCAGGGGGGTGGGGTGCAGGAAGAGATAAATCAAAGAACTTATATGCATATATGTATAACCAGTAGACACAGACAACAGTGTGGAAAAGGCAGGAGGAGGGTGGGAATGGGGAGGAAGGGGGTTAATGGGGGGAAAGGGGAACACATCTGTAATACTTTCAACAATAAAGATAAATTAAAAAAAAACAAACAAAATCAGCTTCATTGACTTATTATCCCTGTACAACTAAATTGACCAATTTTAAGCACAGTTTGGTGAATTTTGACAGATAATTACAGTTATATAAGCATCACTGAAACCATGATATAGAATATTTTGAGATTCTGATGTAATGTTGCTCACTTATTGCTTCCCATTTTTAACCGCATTTTCTTGACTATTTTTACAAAATTTTTGCAAACTTGAAATGTGCCTGTTTAATGGGACTTTATTTTCTCAAAATTAGTTCTCTAGAAAATGGAAGAATGATTTAAATAGGAGAACTACTGATTTTATGAGCAGTAAAATGTCACATTAAAAAAAAAATGTAGAAGCCCTGGCCAGTGTCACCTAGTGGTTAGAGTGTCAGCCCACAAATGAAGGGTCATGGGTTTGATTCTCAATCAAGGGCAAGTACCTGGGTTGCAGGTTTCATCCCCAACCCAGTCAGGTCACGTGCAGGAAGCAACCAATCAATGTAACTCTCTCACATCGATGTCTCACCCTCTCCCCTTCCACTCTCTCTCTGAAAAAAAAAAAATCAATGGAAAAATATCTTCAGATGAAGACTAACAAAAGAGGGAGAGAGAGAGAGAGAAAAAGAAAGAAAGAAAGAAAAGAAAGAAAGAAAAGAAAAAGAGAAAGAAAGAAAAAGAAAGAAAGAAAATAAATAAAATTAAGAAAAGGTGAGGATTATGATTTCTGTTGCAGAAATTGGCCAACTATATCCCACAGGCCAAATCTAGCCTGCTGTCTGCTTTTGCAAATACAGTAAAGTTTTATTGGCATGCAGTTATGCTCCTGGCTGTGTGCTAGCTATGACTGCAGAGTGCATTGCTGTGACAGACGTCTTACACATTGCAAAGCCTAAAATATTTACTATCTGGTCCTTTAAGAAGTTTTCTGTCCCTGGGTTAGAGCATGTCTTCTCCTAAAGTAACATCAGGGCACATTGTAGGTGTGGTTTGCCTTTTTATATATCATTTGATCACATGTTATCTCTATTCTAAAGTTAATAATGTGACAGTTTATGTTCTCTGCATTAACTCCAACATAACACTCAGATGATGTTATATTAAGGCATAAAATGCATTAAAGTGAACACAACGATGAAGTTAACATACCAACAAGAGTGTTCATTAAAATTGCACAAAGTTCCAATGCACATGCATAATGGGATAGAAATATAGGTGTCCTGTGTTACTGGTAAAGTACCGCTGTGATGTGGCCAGTGGTATAGGTACTGTGGACGCTTCACTCAATTTGCTAGCTTTGGATTTTTGCAGTTTTTACTTTATAATGAAAATGTTCTGTGGGGTTTGCACAAATTTGTGAAAGGAGACATTATTTAATATTTCTGTATGATACCACATTTCAAGTTTGCATAATTTATGAGTCTGTTTCTGTCCTGTTTGTTCATGTATTTTGTCCTTAGATTCCACATATAAGTGAAATCATGCAGTATTTGTCCTTCTCTGTCAAAAAATTCTGCATAATTTACATTCCCATAGAATGTGACTGCATTGTTTGTGGTACCTGGCCCTAACTCCCCAGAATCCTCTGGCCTATTGGTCCAAGTGGGATTTGACAGTTACGAAGCTTAGCAGGTGAGTTTTGTCATGAGCCCAACTGGAGGTTCATAAATCTCACTGACCAATATGCTTGTGGTGCTGCTGACACATCCATTGTATAGGTTTTTGATTTCCTGTCATTTTTGAATAAAACAAATTGCCCTGACATGTGTGTGTTCTTGCCGCCAGCAGTTGGGAGACCGGGTGTGGTGAGGTTCGATAACATAGCGGAGTTCTTTCACATCGGAATGATTAAGACCTCAGTTTCAGCTATACCTTTGTACCAGCTCCTTTAGGTAGTTGGACTTAATAAAATGAGGTGCTTGTTTTGTTCCAAGATCATTACGAAGCAGAAATTGCAATTTCTTCAAGAATTACCTATAGTAATACAACTCAAGTGACTCAAGAGTTGCTTCAGAAAAGAGGGCAAGTAAGTATTGACTGGCGAGGCAAGATTGTGGGGTGGTAAAGCCTGTTTGCTTTCTCTTGCAGGGGAGCTGTGTTGTGTCGACTTTTGCTCAAGAATCACTTCTCGGACACATACACCCAAGACACAATTTTCGAAACACAGCTGTGGTGTCGGCAGCTTACAGAAGAAGAGACCTTCCTGCCAGGACGTGGAGTGACATACTCCCCTGGATGCCAGCCTCAGACAGCAGCACTCGCGGAGATGCGTTCTTCTAGCTGGGTTTTTATGGCACAGACTCTTTATGATTTTACAAGTGAAGGGAAAACCCTTAGAAGGTGATGTTGCCCTTCTTCAGGATGTCCTGTGAGTGCCTGGTGATGGTGCTGGGTGGCCAAGGACAGGCCTGGAGACTGGTACTTGTGCCTTTGTTATTTGCATCATTGCTCATAGGGTTCATGGGAGGGTTCTGAGACAAAGGAATCGGACCTGATACCTGATTCACAGGTGCCCTGGAACAGACAGGAATGTACCAGACCTGAGTTGCAGTGAAGCCACATTGATAGTTTATGATGAAGATTCTCAGAAATCAGGAGCATTTGATTTAGACCCATAAGTACTACATAACGGTCATCATTATAGCTTTTATAATGTAATATGTGAGCTGTGGTTTGGTCCGCCGAAAACACCTCAGATGGAGAATGGGTAGGTTATGTATGCATCATCTTGGCTCCTACTAACTCATTCTGGGATGCGGAGCAGATCATAACCTCTGTGTTTTCACTGGGCAAGTGGGGACAACTGGACACAGATCGTACAACCTGTAGGTTGTGGTGATTAAACAAGGTATTTGGTTGTGAAAAGCACAGGATTAGGAGTCAAATAGACCTTGATTTGACTCCAAGTGCTACTACCCACTAGCTCATTAGAATATAATTTTAAATCTTCATGAAGCTCAATATTTTTATATTTATAAAATGGGATGATAGAATTAACTTTCTGAGGTTGTTGGACCAATTTTGGATCATATATATATGAAGTGCCTAGCATTCCTGCTACATAGTAGAAGTCCATTAAATAGAAGCTATTCTTATTATGTGAAACCATTTTGAAAATGTACTTTTCAAATGTAATGAAAAGTAGTATTAGTGTTTGAAAATTAAATGACAGTAGTTTGCATTTCCCACGATTGGAAGCCAAACTACAAATGTATCCTACCTAACAGCAAGCCTGAAGAGAGGCAAACATGTGAAATCCATCTTCAGATAAAAACTGCGCCATTAATTCTTGGAGAATTTTTGTTTTTTAATATTTGAAATATTTTCCACTTAGTACATTGGTGAAATTCAAAGCAATTGTATTTTTCTTTTTATACAAGCCTGCCACTGTGACCTCTTCATATTGTATTTGAACTATTTGTGCTGCCTGCACTCTGTCTCTTGGAATCATTTCTCCTTATTGCCTTAATGTTTTATTCTCTAATTGTGTTGGAGAGAAAATGAATGGTAGGAACCAGAACACACTTTGACCTCCTTTTCCAATTTGTAAATGGCCTCCTTTTGGAATAATTGCCCTCTTCCAAAAATAAGAGGTGATGTGAATTACCACAAAGGTAAGAGGCAAGATGTGTATTTGGAGATTAACATGGGAATAAATTTAACCCTTAGTGTGCAACAACTTGCATCCTCTGAAGGCTGCCATTCTCAGTCTTGGCTGTCCATTAGGACCATCTGGGGAGCTTTGTGTAATCCAGCCGCCCAGTTACATCCCAGACTAATAGATCAGAATCTGTGGGCGGAACCCAAGCATCAGTGTTTTTTTAAAGCTCCCCAGGTGATTCCAATGAGCAGCTAAGCATGAGAACACTGCAATAAATTCTAGGTGATTTGCAGACCTCTGATTTCTTAATACCTCTGTGGTGGGAAAGAATCTTGGTAGTAAAAATTTTTGTTAGAAATAGAAATATTGAAGCACAGAGAGGCTGAATTTTTGCCTGAATTCCTTGAACCTGAAGCGGCTGGTACAAATGCCTACAGGGGTCTGGCAGGTGATCTGATGAGTGGAGCAGGCTGGTGGCCACCGGGGAGACCCCAAGAGCATGAGCCGGGGGAAAGGTAAGCAGCAGCTGCCCGGCTCCGGCACAGTGTTGCCGTGTAGCTGGCTTTTCTAGTTCTTCCCACTTCCAATTTCCCAGAAAGAGAGAGACTTACAAAAGAAAGAAAGAAAGAAAACTCCTGATTTTTACCTGTTGGTGGCAAATTCAGAATTTTTAAAACATGGTGCTGACCAAACAAAACATGTTTGCTGCTACTTTCCAGCCTCTGCTTCAAGAGTGTTACAGACCAGCCTAAACGACCCAGCCGATGTTTCATAGACTTGCATTTCCCTGTTTTGGATGTAAGTGGCCGTCTGCGCTCCTCCAAGCCTGCCTTCAGATGTATTTCCTCCCGTTTCCCCACCCTACCCGGACTGTGTCCCGCTGTCCTCCCTCCCGTTCTCTCCTGTAGGCATCCATTGCTTCAGGCCTCGCATCTAGGGCTCAGCACCTCATTTTATTAATTAGGGCTTGTTAGAGTTCATTTTTATTGTGTCAGAATCCTTTTCCTGTGATGAAACATTGAGAAGCTCACATTTTTTATTCTGTAGTGTAAGGAATTTCAAAGCCAGGAGTACAGCCTTATTGGGCACATTAGGAACACGGGTGGGGAAGGGTTAATTCACAGACCTGGTCAGTCTCCCCCTTCAAGGTGCTGATTCACTCCACTGAGTCCTGGATTTCCACTGGCACCAGAAAGCCTTGGGGGAGGAGGTGCAAGCAGGCAGGTGTCCCACCACCCCAGTGATTCTTACCATGACATTCAGTAGGGACTTGGGATCTGCATTTTAAAACAAGTTCCCTAGGAGAGTGGGTGGTACTGTTCCACACACCATCCACGCTGATTTAGCAGAGGTGTTTTCGGCCTCCACGTCTTCTGTCATTTAAGAAGGTTTTGCAGACTGCAGGGCCCACTGGTCAATACAGTTGATCACTCAGAACACGATATAAAGTTCTCACGTAGGGAGAAGCTGACTTAAGCTATCTCCACATGATCAAGGTGCTTTTACCACGAAGGGACTTTTATGGTTTCAGTCATATGTGGATAAAATGAACGGTGCTATATTTGTTTTATATAAGTAGTATGTGTGTATGTAGTAAGATCTCATTTAGCAGACATTATGGGGTGCATGGTGTGACAACTCAAGGTCATTCTTTATAGTTGCATGTCTTTTTGGCTTCATTTCGGCCATTGACACAAAACACTTTCTTAAATTTGTATACGCTTCCTTGCTTTTGCAAACCAGAATGTACTGAAGATAAAATCTTTTCAGGGTCATTATGTTGTGAATTCTTTCAGGTCCCATTTAGCTTTGTTGAAGCCCCTACACTGAATGGCCCCCAAGGGCTCTGCTCTTTGAGTTCTGCAGTAGTTTTATCTTTTTCTTTTCCTTCACTGCTGTGTCGGTTCTCTCTGCCAACACCCTACTCGCCTCTGGGAACGTACCTCTCACTGGCTGAAGGGCGTTGGGGAACCAGGAGCCTCGTGCTGTGTGTCAGAGGCCAGTCGGCAGGATCTGAGTGGGGCTTTGAGAGGCTCTTCTGGCAGTTGAATGAATGAACGTCACTGCGTTGACTTGGTGGCCTTATTTCAGTGACGTCACTGCCTTCTTCTTACTTCCTGACCCTCCACAGCCACTGTCAGACCTGTGACCTCACGATAAGGGAGAGGTCGCTACACGTGGTTTCTCTCGACTTTTAATTGGTTGTCTCCCCCAGTCATGTTAGTATTTTTATGTGCACAGCTCCATAATGTGAAACTTAAGTAGACTAAATTTCAAATGAACATTTCTCAGGCTACGTTCTTGTGAAGGATGAAGTGTTTCTGATTCAGTAGTGTTGTGATTGATCCTGCAGTCACTCTGAAATAAAGGTGTTATGACTCTTATTTTTGCGTGAATTCTCATTTCTTGGGGGTTATCACATCACTCAGCGGAGCTTGTGTTGAGCATTTGTTCTGATGACCCTGGTTCTTTTCAGTGGCCCCCAGATGGGGGTGTTATACCAACCATATGTTAGCTCCCTCTTTCCCTAAGGTGAGCCTTTCAGTTTTCTCCCAGAGGGAAGTGGGGTCGCTGTCCTGTGGTGGCTCCAGTGGGCATGTGCTGATGGAGCAGAGGGGTGGGGTCTGCAGAGGGAGGACAGAAGCAGCACAGCAGACACCCAGCAGGTGATGTCGGGTGGTCCTGGGTGGGGGGGGGAGGGGGAGCGGAGCAGCCACTCGCTGACCCGTGGGGCTCAGCTGTGCTCTCTGGACTTTATTTCCATGAGATTTGCCTTTATCCTGGCATTTGTCTCCTTTTTACTTGACCGTATTGGGGTTTCTGTGTCTTAGCTCCAGAATGCCTTGCTCAAGCCACATTGATACCTTTCTTTGATTAGCCTGGGCGCCTATAGGGGTAGAGTCCTTAGAGTAGTCAACACTATTGTGCACCTACTATGTACAAGAGAAAGGCAGGATTTGCCTTTTTAGTCTCGATCCAGTGGGTTTCCAGGTTTGCACCATCACTATACTGACAGCTCTCTAACCTCTTACCAGGCTCTCTAACCTCTTGGGTAAGTTAGACAATGATTGCTTATTTAATGGATGCAGAAGAAAGTCAGCACAGGTTGCACAGTGGGAATATCAGCACAAAAATGTGTAGCTTGGTGGACCCAGAGCCTCACCAGCAGATTGCATAGTTGTGGGTGATAATGTGTGAATGAGTGAGGGGCACCTCTTGTCTTTCAGAAGATAGCTAGTTCTCGTTAGGCCCCGCCTTATATACAGAAGGGTGGAGCTGGCCTGCCTGAGCCCACGTCACCTGAGCCCCGAGCAGCTCCGCAGTGCACAGTGATTGCAGGGCACAGGGTATTTAGGCATGAACATATTTTACTTTCAGACTGTCCTGGCTGTTAGTGCCTGATCTCAGGACATTCCTGAACTCAGGGCTGCAGCATCAGCATGAGTTTTCCTGATGACTGGGCGGGGCATGCTAACTAGTTTGGGCTAACCCTGCAAACTCCCAACCTTAGCACAGGCCTTGGAGAGACTGAAGCAGGAAGAGAGGTAGCGTTCTGAGAATGACAACTCCAGTGTAGTGGGGACTCCAAACAGAAATTAAGTTAACTTACTGAAACAGTTTGTAGAAATGTAAACTGAAATATTTAAAATGTAAAATGAAGTGTTTCTTGCACACCTGTCAATTGGAACCTTCTGGGGATTCCAGGGGGAGTTTTAAAAAATACTGATGTCTGGGTCCCATCCCCAGAGAGTCTAGGTCGCAGCCCTGGCATCAGGATTGCATAAAGCTCCCCAGGTGATCTTGAAGCCATGAGCATTGATTCCGACCAACTTCGGATTTCCCCCCATCCGTGCTAACCCTTCAGCAGCCAGCTGGAGGTGGGAATTTGCAATAGGAGACCTCTCTGATGTTTTGCCTCTAGCCTTTCAGAAAAATACTCACTGTCCAAGGAAAAAAAGGGCTCCAGTGTCTCTTAAATGCTAATAGCAATTGATGCTAGAAGTCCCCCACCGGGGGCAGCTCCCTTTATGATTAAGTTTGATCTGAGTTTATTGGAACAGAATTCCACGCAGAAAAGAGACCCCATAGTAACTCGAGACCCTCGCTTGTCTCGAAGGGTTAACCTGAGGCACTGCACTGTGGGGCCTTAAGATGTAGGTCTCTGAGCTCTGGACGCGCACGCTGTGCAGAAGGTGACAGAAGATAGCAGCCACCATCTTGTGAAATTAAACTCCACGGAGCTGTTCTCCAGCATTGTCGGAGAAGGTCAGGGCCATTTCATGCCTGCCATCTACTTAGGCTGCTGCTGAAATCATTAATTCTTTGTGTCTGTGACAGGATGAACTTTGAGATTCTGTGCCAAATGAGAAAATGCTAACTGTCCGGTTGTATGTTTCTGTTTTCCCGTTTTGGGTTTTAGCGTCTCCTTCAATTCAAAAGCCCATCCATTGTTCAAATTTGGAAATGACCGCCTTGCCCATTTCTTGAGATCTTGAGGGGAAATTATTTTCTGGGATGAAGCTCCTCTATAATTTGTGTGTGTCAGTCCCGTCAAAACCCAAGTCATTCTTGTCAATCAGTCCAAAGAAACATTCCCCTGGTCCTCCAGACAGGAGGTTTACAAAAAGCAGCCAGAAAGAAATGAATGAGTGAATGTATTACCCTAGAGTATAGCTTTTGTAAATGGAAACAGGATATGGGGCAAGGATGGGGAGAAAGAAAGGGGAAAAGCCTACCAAGGTCCTGCCTGTGACTGATTGAATGGGAAGGGTGACTATGAAAATGTCCTTGTTGTCTGAAATGCACTGCAGAGAACTGGGGGAGATCGCATGGAGGGTTAGAGCCCCTCCCCCCCCACCCTTGTTTTTTTCTGAGCATATCATGGGTAGAGCAGGAAAACGTTCAATGCAGCTCTTCTGCTGGTATCTTGGTGATTGGAGCTAAAGCCCTTGGAAAACTTGGAGTCACATCTGAGGCACTCGGCGGCTGTACTTTTTTAATTACAGGTTTAAATTGGATTAAACTGTGCACCAGAATTGGAACTATTCCAGTATGGAAAATAGTCTTTTTGTAACTGAAGTCAGAAGCCAGTATTATCACTTGTTTCCTTAGGTGTTAATTGTTCTGTCAAGTGCTGTGAGAGCCATTTCTTCCTGGCAAAAATAAATGCTAACCTTTTTGGGGGGCCTTATTAAAGGCAAGGATTTTGCAGAGAACTGAGGAAGAGTAAAGCATTAGCCAGGCATTTGTGCCCCCCCCATCTGCTTCTGAAACCTCTTCCTTGGGGGGTGTTATCACCTGCAATCTCGAAACAGGGTGTTTGCACCTCAGGGATGTACAGTCACGTCAGTGAGGTTCCATGTGAAGCCACGAGCCAGACGGGCAAGTGCTCCTCTCAGCATTTGTTTTTCTGAAAGTTTTGTGGGGAAAACATTACTTTTCCATCAAAACCAACATATAACTGTGTAGAATGTGAAATTGGAACAGATTCTTAATTTTGTAAAAAAGGGAGATTTAGGAAACATTTTGCTTGGAGCACAGCTCAGCATGCCCCTTGTCCCTGCAGGGGTCGTGTTAGGTTGGAGAGCATGGGAAGGCCAGGGGAGAGCAACTAGATCTGCTCGAGACGGGCCGTTGGCAGTCAGGACCCTCAGATGCTGGGGGCTCTGCTCTGGTGGTGGGAGCCAGGGCCCTCTCTGGGACAGTTGGAGAAGCCCTGATTGACCGCCTTCAGTCCCTGGAACTCCTGGAATGCCCGTGTCCCTCTGTCAGCCCCACATCCCAGCAGCATGGCCGTTGCCTGCCGGTATCTCGTAACACAAAACGGGGCGAATACCCCGTGAACCTGGGCAAGCTTTGCCTTCAGGGGCCTGGAGGCTTATTTTGAGGACAGTTCATGTGGAGCTCTTACTTGTTGGTCAGGAAGTATGTAAGTATGAAGAGCATTTATTCAATATTAAATGGTCTTTCTGCGTAATTTTTTGGAGGGAGGGGCAGTCATGTTTTTTTTTTTTGTTCAGAGAAAACACTAGTCAGGACCATTTTATTTTTCAATATAATGTTTTTAACATACTGTTTTCCCTGGAGGGAGGCAGTTCAGATATCTGCATAGACTGCCGCCTTCTCTGCAGTGTTTAATCCAGGGTGCTTGCTAAGATCAATGGGAAGGGGTGTAATTAGTCTTGGTGGGGCAAAATAACAAGCACAAGAAAAAAATGAATGAAGCAGCGTTTTGCTGTTTGATTCTGGCAGTTACAGGGTGTGGTCGGTTCTGCTATAGTGAAGCTCTTACCTTTTCCAGTAACAGGCCTCTCTTCTGGTTTAGTGCCTCAGGTATATTCTAAGTGTCATCTAGATGGAAATTGTATGGCAGTTGCCAGCAGGAGTAACCTTTCTTGTTATCTAGAAAACACACATATTTCTGTTGAGAGTGCCAACAGTAGTACCCCAACTTCTTTGTTGATATAGCATATCCTGGCCAGATCTGAATTTCCATTCACCAAAATGAAATTTAACATTGGATTAAGATGAAAAGACAAGAAATCTGAGCATCTGATTTGATTCAAATATAGCCCAGAAGCCTAAATTAAAACCCTGCTTAGGTTGTGCCCTAGCTGTGTACGTAAGCTCTCTGGGCTTCATTTTCCTCCTATGGGAGGGAGTCATAACGGGCCTATTTTATAAGGTTATTGGAAGAATTAGAGTTCAAGACGTGTAAAAACAGTTGGAACAGTGCCTGGCATGTCATAAACACCCAACAATCTCTAGAAGAGATTGTGTTGAATTGGTGTTAATTTTTAAAATATTTGGTATAATTTTCCAGTGAAATCATCTAGGCCTGGATTTTTATTTGGGGAGATTTTTTTTTTTTAATTCTCACCCGAGAATATTTTTCCATTTATTTTCCAATAGAGAAGGAGGGAAGAAGGAAGGGGGTGGAGGGTAGAGAGAGGAGAGAGAGAGAGAGAGAGAGAGAGAGAGAGAGAGAGAAACATCGGTGTGAGAGAGACACATTGGCTGCCCCCAGCACAACCCTGACCAGGACTTGAGGATCAAACCACAACTGAGGCATGTGCCCTTGACCAGAATCAAACCTGCAACTCTTTGGTCCTTGGACCGATGCTCCAACCACTGAACCAAACCAGTCATGGCTTGGGGGAGATTTTTAATTACAAGTGTAATTTCTTTAATAGCTGTCGGGCTATCAAACATTTTGCTCAGGAGTGTGAGAGGTGGAATGAAGACAGTCCTTTCCACAGCTCACTCAGCATCTAATCTGCCTCCCCGTCCATCCATCTGAACAAACATGCTTTTCTCAAAATACAGGTCTGGGCAGCCCACTGGTCACTGTATTGTTTATACTTAAAGACTGAGCAAACCTTTGTTTATTTAAAGGCCAAAGTGCTTGTGAGTTTGGGCATTTTATTTTTTATAAGAAAAGTGTGTCTTCACTACCTAGTAATGGTTAATACTGTGCATTGCAAGAGAGAATTGAACTGTTTGATTTAATGAAACCATTTCACCAAGTACCAGTTGTAGTGTTAGGGTGTAATTGCAAAGAAACCTGCCTGGACTTTAATTTATGATCTTGTTTTACTTTAAAACGATATTGGATTTGTATTTCCCAGAAGTCAGAGACAATGATGAGGGGTCCCAGGCGATAACGCCTGTAACATCAGCCAAGTTTGCAACAAAAGCCAGTGTTTTCCTAATGAGCTAAGATTCCACTTACTTCAAAGGGAGCCCCATGAGAATGTTTTTGTCTTATGACATGGTTGGTCATGCTGCTCATCCATGTCACCTGTTTCACGTGTAACTGTAATCTCTCCTATGTATAGAGGATGTTTTAGCTTATTTACTAAGCACTTCCGTATCCATGATTATTTCATCTAATCCCTGAAGCAACCCTGTGAAGATGACAGGAGGTGACTTACAGGTAAGGAGTCAAAGGCTCACAGTGGGTAAGTGACTTGTCCAAGAGCACACAGCTAGTAAGTGGCCAAACTGGAATCATTGTGTGGCCACGTGTTTATCAAACCTCAAATGAAACTTTATAGTAATACCATGTCACGTAAATCCACCTAGATATTCCTTGGTTTAATTTGGGTCACAAATTATTATGTACACCATGTTATGTACATGTCATTGGCATGAGATCTTATTTACCCTTTCCCTGAAGTGGAGTGAACTCCATTTTGACTCAGTTGATGTGTTTCTGAGTGTGTGTCAAAGTGCATCTTGTGAAAAGTCCCGTATTCGGTTCCTTACAAATGACCCTGTTTGGTTATTCTATTTCTTGCTCTGATCTTGATTACTGTGGTGACAGAGCTAGAACTGCTTAATCTAATTCTAGTTTTTTTCTCCATAAAATTAGGTTTTTGGGTAAGCATCTGGGAAATATAGAAACAAATTTGGAAGGGACCTTAAGAGCCTAGACATTTAAAATCAGATGGATCATTCTCCCATGTGAGTCTCAGAAAATTCTTTCTCTCTAGATGTTGTAAGGACCCCACTCCCACTAGCAACAGGGGAAGATAATTATTTATTCTTATGTGAATGGGTGTATTAGTTTCCGATTGCTGACTTAGCAGATAATCACATTCCTAGTGGCTTAATACAAGTTTATCATCCTACTGGAGGTCAGTCTTTAATAGGTTTCACTGGACTAAAATCAAGGGGCCTGGAGAGCTGCATCTTTTTCCAAAGGCTCTAAGGAAGAATCTGCTCCTTTGCCTTCTCCAGCTTCTGGAAGCCACCTGCATTCCTTGGCTTATGCTTGGCTTCTTTCTCCATTTTCAGAGTCACCAGCATTGTATTTTCCTTTTTTTCAATCCTCACTCGAGGATATTTTTTCTCTATCTTCAGAGAGAGAGAGAGAGAGAGAGGGAGGGAGAAAATAGGGTGGGGGGTGGGGGAGAGAAACATCCCTGTGAGAAAGACACATCCATTGGTTGCCTGCTGAACGACCCCGACCAGGGCTGGGGACAGAACCACAACTGAGGTACGTGCCCTTGACCAGAATCAAACCTGCAACTCTTTGGTCCATGGGCGATGCTCTAACCACTGAGCAAAACTGGCCAGGGCACTAGCATTGTATTTTCAGATGACTCTTTGACTCTCCACCCGTGTCTTTCACAAGGATCCTTGTGATGACCTTGGACCCACCAGATCATCCAGCATAATCTCCCGATCACAAGATCCTTATTTAATCACATCTGCAGAGTCCCTTTTGCCATGTAAAGGAAATATTCAGGTTTTGAGAATTAGAGCATCTTTGGGAGGCCATTACTCTGCCTACTACAACTGTTGACATTTGAGGGAAGAGGTGGGGGGTAGTTTTAATGCAACCTAGTTTCTTTGGAAACACTCATTAATTTAAAAGGAAAAGTATTGCTTTTGAATTAGATGTGGGTGAGACATCTGTAAAATTTTGGGAAAACTGTGAAAGTCAGTAAGGATCCTCCACTCAGATTGCTTCAGAAGTGTTTCTGTGTTCTGGCTCCATTTAGAGAAACACACTGGAAATCAGAAAATGCATTACGGTATTGACTTGTGGAAGAAATATAATGCAGAAACCTAGTTAATAAACACATTCACAAAGGAAAGTCCTTGGCTCCACACCAGAAGCCTGGCAAAGGCAAATACATGTATTTTTATATATAAGTTGAAATAAAATATTTTGTGTCAGAATACTATTTTTTTAATGTCTTCCCAGTTTAAGATAAAATTTCTCACTTTCTTGGTTAACCTGCCAACTGCCAATTCCAATTTTGTCAGATAAAAGGTTGTCTGTTATATATTGAACCAACTAACATTCCATTTTTATTCCTTCTGAACTCAGAAATTTTTGACATTTTGGTAGGAGTCTTGGACCTCTGAAAATTTGATGAAAGCTAAGTCTGACCTTGAAAAACACCCACACAAACAATTTTTCTCTCTTGTGTATACCTTGGCTATAAAGAGTTGAGTTACCATACATTTCAGTTCTTGATTTGCTATCATTTTTAGTCTGTGCAGAGCCATCCTCTTATTTTATCTTATTTTATAAAGTTTTTTATTTTTACCTTCACCTGTTATCCTCATTTTCATCCCCACCCCTGTATCACACTCCCCATATATACCTACCCTAATTTATTTACTACTTATTCTTGGGTAGGTATGTATTAGAAGAAAAATAGTATTATTTTGCATATTCAGTATTTCATACCCATTTCTAAATGAATTTATGTATCTTCTGAATGCTAGTCTTTTAAAAATATTGAATTTATTGGGATGACATTGGTTAATAATATATCAGTTTCAAGTGTACAATTCTATAATAAATACATCATCTGTATATTGTATTGTATGTTTGATACTAGGAGATCGGTGGGTCCCAAGGTCAAGAAGTTTTTCCTTAGTCTGCATTATTCATTAGCTACTAGTCTTCTGTGACTATTTAAAGTCAATCTTAAATTAACATGATATAAAGTTGAAAATAAGGTTTCTCAGTCACATTAGCTACATTTCAGGTGCTCAATAGCCATATGTAGCTGGTGGCTGCTACTGTATAACATAGCTGGGTTGAGAACATGTCAATCAACCCAGAAAGTTCTGCAGGAACTCTCCCAGCTCTCACTGTAATGACTGCCCCAGTGGGAAACATTGTGTCTCACTGGCAGGCCTTTGTGTAGTGTGAGATAACTCGTTCTTCAGAACTGTGAGAATTCCTGCTAGAGCAGATGGACGGAAGGCTCAGGACAGAACATGGGAGTCCTAGTTCTAGATCCAGCAAGCTGAAGGACTACAAATATGCCCCTGCCCGGTCGCCGTCTGGAGGAATTCCCACCGACACACTATAATCCTTGAGGTCATAATTAAAATCACTCACACTTAACATATAATGCTTTGTCATTTGGAAACCTGTTGATTTAAAGCTGTGTTTAGAGATAGAGTCATTATTGTAACCAGTGGTTGTGCATGGAATATGCAGACAGGCCTGCAGGTAAGAAAATACGGAAGGTGATGTACAAAGGGCTTTTGGTCCATGTGGTTTAGCCATCTGTGTTTGCTAATTGTCACTTTTCAAAGTTAGGCTCTTACCTTCTGGTTGCCTCCTGGAATCAGGGACATTGCGTTCTCTATTCCGGTCCCTGCTGAGAAGGGAAAGGTAGAACCGTATGGCCTTGGTTATGTGCTCAGGTATTTAGATTCTTTAATGGAGACGGATAAACCATTCTCTTTGCTAAATTTGACATTTCTCATAGCTTAATTGCAATAGAAGTGAGGCTAAGAATGGTTCAATATCATGCCTAAGATTATTCAGCTACTGAGTCTCTGTGCTCCCGATCCTGTCCTCATACTTGTACATATCTGCTTGTCTGTCTGCCTGCCTATCTATCTATCTATCTATCTATCTATCTATCTATCTATCTATCTATCTATCTATCTATCATCTATCATCATCTACCTACCTATCTACCTACCTACTACCCATTTATCATTTATCTATCTTATCATCTGTCTGTCCGTTAATCTATCATCTATGTATATATCTTCAGGAGTGATTGTGGTTGATGACCAAGACTGCCTGAACATTCTCCTCACCTTGGCTAAACTTCAGGCAGGTTTCTTTCTGATTGTAGGCCACTGATCTCCCTTTTTCTTAGGGTAGTTACTTTAGAAAACTTGCAGTTGTACTGTAAATATTCTACAACCCAGAAATCTTTCTCAGGGATCTGGAAGTCATCCCTTCAAAATGTAATCATGGAAGGAGATAGCACCCTCTTTCCCAGTCTCTGTGGAAGGATAGGAGCCTAATTTGGAAAAATGACAATTAGCAAACACAGATGACCCAATTACATAGAGCCCCTCCCTCCACTGTCCTCCAGAGGAATTCCACACTAATTAGCTAACCCTAGCATTTAAAAATTCGCCTGTCTTTTGTTTCAGCAGACTTGAGTTTGATCTCTTTTTCCTGTTGCAATGGTTAAAGTTTTTAATAAGTGTCCAGTAAAGTTTTTAACAGTGCATACTTTTAATTTGATTAAGTAGTGCCAGATTGTTATACAGAATGACTATGTCAGTTTGCATCTCTATATGTATCTGTTAGCAATGCTTGAGAATTCCTACATCCCCATCTTTTAAAAAAAATATGTTTTCATTTATTTTAGAGAGAGAGAAAGGGGGAGGTTGGAGAGAGAGGGAGAGAGAGAGAGAGAGAGAGAGCGAGCGCGCGCAGGAGCAAGAGAAACATCCACATCAGAGAGAAACATTGATTGGCTGCCTCCTGCACACCCCCTGCTGGAGATGGAGCCCATAACCTGTTCATGTGCCCTGACCAGAAATCTAACTGGTGACTTTTTGGTTCAATGGGATGACACTCAACCAACTGAGCCATTCTGGCTTGGCTATCCTCACTATTTTTACCAGCCATTGGAATTATTTAGAATTCTAATATTTGTGAATTAATAGAGTTAAGTAATATCTCATTGTTTTCATATTTGCATTTCTCAAGCTATCAAAGATTCTGAGCATTTTAATCATGTTTGATAGCTTTCTCCTCTGTACATTGTTTGTAGCCTTTTCCCCCCCTTCTTTTTCTATGGGGATTGCTGCTGTTTTTTTTTTTTTTTTTTTGCTTTGCAGGAGGATTTCCTTTTACATTCAGTCAAGGCCTGGTCAGTTTTAGACTTTTCAAATAACTTCTCCTTTGCTTTCAACCACCATTGAACTTCCTTCATGTTGACACTTGTCAAACAGAAATCCACATTTAAAAAGCTATTTATTTTGAACTTCAAACTTGCAGAAAAGTTACAAAAGCCATATATAAGAAATCCAATATGAATTTTTTAATATATGTTTTTAAGAACCATTTTCAAATATTTGGAGACCTATTCTCTACTTCTAGTAAAGAATGTATATATCTTTACTCCTGGTTATTTCAGTGTGTGTTTTTTAAGAGCAGGAACAAGCTATAATAACCTGAGTACAAGCATGGAGTCAGGCAACTTAACATTGATTTAATATGATTTCTAATCCACTCTCCAAGGTCAAATTTTGCCAGTTGTCTTGATATTGAACTTTAGAACTATTTTCTACCCCCAGTCCAGGATTTGACCTGTTGCATCTCTTTTATTTCCTTTCTTTCTTTTTAACCTTCAGGATTCTTTATCTTATATGCCCTAACATTTTATTTTATAGACTGTTCCTCAGTGTGTGTGTGTGTGTGTGTGTGTGTGCGCGTGCACGTGTGTGTGTGTGATCTTTTTTCATGTTATGAATTTTTTGCAGAAATGCTACAAAGGTGATATTATGTTCTCAGGGCATCAAGTTGGGAGGCACTTATCAAGTTACACCATTTCTGAAGGCGATAACTTTGGTCACTTAATTAAGGTGAGCTTGCCAATGACTATTTTTTTCTTTTTAATTAACTGCTTTTACATAGACATGTTTTAACTATGGAAATATAAATGTATCTATACTTTGCTTTTGCCACTTATCAATATATGATGAACTCAGTTTCTATTAGCTTGTACAGATGTCTTTATTATAAATCATTGTGTGTATGTATCATAATGTATTCTACCAATATAGTATGTATAGACATTTAGGTTGTTTCCAATACTTTGCATATTGGTAGAGTTGTATGTTCAGGGTAAATTCCTAGAACAGGGATTACTGAATTTAAAGGAAATTTATATGTAATTTTGTTTGAGATTGCCCAATTCTCCAGCAGATTATATCATTCTTACCAGCCATAAGAGAACCTCACAGCCTTGCCAGCAGACTGTTGCCAAGCTTTTTAATTTTTTTGCCAACCCAATAGAAGAAAAATGGTATCTCAATGTAATTTTATTTGCTTTTCTCTTATTGCAAGTAAAATTGAAATAGTTTTATATGACTAACGACCATTGTATATCTTTTCAATGAATTATTTGCTTATGTCTTTAACTCATTGTTCTATTAAGGTTTTGGTCTCTTTTGTTTCCCCTTTAGTGTAAGATTTTTAAAGTATATTAAGAATAACGCCTTTTTATCTGTGATACATTCTGTGAATATTTTTCCCCCCGTTTGCCATTTGACTTTGCTTGTGGCATTTTTTCCCATGAAAACAAAAATTACTGATTTTTATATAGTCAAATTGTCTTTACTTTTTTTTCACCTGGGTTTAAGTCTTAGAAACTTTTCTTATACCCAGGTTATAGCCACGTTTTCTTGTAGTTATGTATGGTTTTATTTTTTACTTGTGATCTGAGCAGTGCACCTCATTGCATGTTTTCCTAAAAGGCTATCTCATCATTTCAGCATCATTTAAAAAAAAATTTATCTTGCCCTGGCCAATTTGGCTCAGCGGTTAGAGCGTCCGTCTGCGGTCCGGAGAGACCCGGGTTTGGTTCCCGCTAAGGGCATGTACCTTGGTTGCAGTTCGTCCCCAGCCCTGGTTGGTCGTGCGGGTGGCAGCCACTTGATGTGTCCCTTTCACATTGATGTTTCCCTCTCTCTCTCTTCCTCTCTCTCCCTCCCACTCTGTCTGTACAAAAAATGGAAAAAATGTCCTCAGGTGAGATTTAAAAAATAAATAAATAAAATAAATAAATAAATAAAAATTTATCTTTGCCTAATGATTTGAAAGCCACCTTTATCATATATTAAATGTCCATATGTACTGGGTCTTCATGTGGGCAGTCTGTTCTTTTGTTGTACCAGTCTGCCTGCCTATTCATGTGATAGTACTACATGGTTCTAATTATGGATGCTTTATAGAATGTTTTAATATTTGATCGGTATTTTTTCATGGCTTTGTTTTTTTAGTGTTTTCCTAGCTATTCATGCATGTTTATTTTTCCATATGAACTTTGTGTGTGTGTGTGTGTGTGGTATGTGACCCTAGCGGGAACCGAACCTGGGACTCTCTGGTCCGTAGGGCAATGCTCAACCACTGAGCCAAACTGGCCAGGGCCATATGAACTTTTGTTGCAATTTAGTTAGCTTCCCCAAAAAAAAGCTTATTGGTATTTTTGTTGCTATTGCCTATAATGTTGAGTTGTCCTGTCCGAGAACAAGGGCTACCTCTCCATTTGTTCAAATCTGACTTTGTGTCTTTCAGTAGTGTTTTTAAGGTTTTCTCATACAGGATGTGTACTTAGCTCTTGCAGCATAACAAATTACCTCTAAACTTAGTGGCTTAAACCAATAAATATTTATTATCTGTCTCACCCATTTTCTATAGGCCAGGAATTCAGGAGTGGCCTAGCTGGGTAGTCAAGGGGTGGGGGCTGCAGGTATCTGAGGCTTATTAGTTGGTTCTTCTAAGATGGCTCAGTCACATGGCTGGGGAATTGGTGCTAGCAGAAGGTCACAGCATCTCACCACAAAGTCCTCTCCATAAGCTGCTTGAGTGTCCTCACACATGGCAGCTGGCTTGCAATAAACAATGACTGGAGAAAGAGAACAAGGTAGAAACAACAATTGCTTTTTATTACTTAGTATTGGATGTCACACAACATCATTTCTATAATTTGTGTAATTGGGTATACAGATCAGGCCCATTCAGTGTGGGAGGGGTTTATACGAAGAAGTGAATATGTGGAGATGGGGATTATTGGGACTATCTTGGATGTACAAGTCTTGCCCATATCTGGAGTGTTTTTATACCAAGATTGTGGCTTCAGAATCATGATATATGTGGGGAGGTGGGTGTGGGGAGTGGGGGGTGTTTATTGGGTGTTGAATTCATAAAAAGTTTATAACATTTATGAAGATAATAACATGATTTTTCTTCTTAGGTTTATGTTATTTTATGCTAATAGATTTCCTACTTTGACTGTACCACGCATTCATGGAACAAATCCTGCTTGGCTATTGTGTATTATTTTAACAGGGTGGTGTTGAATTGTTTGCTAATAAATACTTAATATTTTGCATTAATATTTATAAATTTTATTAGTTTGTGATTTTATTTTGAAGAAATTTGGACTATCTCATATTTGAGTGTCAATATTATATCTGGAACACATTTTTGTAACATTGGAACAATCTAGTTACTGATAGTATGGTAAAAATTTCCTTGTGAAACCTGGGCTGGGTGCTTTTTTATGGGTTATATCCTTGATGAGATTGCTTTCCTATTGACTTAATTTGCCTGTTATAGCTGTATCCATCCTATACACTTAGCCTTCTGAATCTTTTTATTTCAGGTATGACTTTTGTATATATCAGAGATTTGATATTTCTTTGTGAGCCATTTTGGAAATAATTTATTTTAAAGAATGAGTTAAGCCAATTCACATTTATTAATATGCATTTTATCTTTGGTCTCTACCCTGTCATTTTGTTTCACTTATAGTTAATCTATGATTTTACTGTATTTTCTATGTTTCTCTACATGATGTGTTTGCTTTGCTCTTTTATTTAAAAAATTTCTTTGGTATTAGAATGAGCTATTTAGTGATAACCTTTGTACTTACTTTTTGAAATGCCCCTTTCCACTGGAGGTCTCTGAAATCCTCTTAGGGGGCTCTGTGAGGTCAAAACTATTTTCATAATAATACAAAGACATTATTTTACTTTTCCACTTTCATTTTCTCATCAATGCACATGAAACTTTTTCAGAGGGTACATGATATGTGGTGATGCTATCACTGTGATGTCTAATGAATGTGTGAACCACCTGTCTCCCAGCTGTCATCTCTGAAGCCAGACTTTAAAGGGATTTGCAAAAATGTAAAACGATGCTATTTCACTATGTTTTTTGGGAAAATATTATTTTCTATAAAAACATTTTTTATGTCACCATATAATAGGTTTATTATTGTTATTTTTACATAAGTAGATAAATAGCTCTCAGTTTTAATTTATTTTTTATTATTTTTAATTTAATTTTTTTTATTGAACTTACTGGGGTGACCTTGGTTAATAAAATTATATAGGTTTCAGGGGAAAAATTCTGTAATACATCATCTGTATATTGTATTGTGTATTCACCATCTAAATCAAGTCTCCTTTCATTAAAAAAATTTTTTTTCTCTATTGATCTTTTAGAGAGAGAGAAAGGGAGAGGGAAGGAGAGACAGAAACATTGATGAGAGAGAACATCCATTGGCCCCTTCTTGCATGCTCCTCCACTGGGGATGGGGCCCACAACCTGGGCATGTGCCCTGACCGGGAATCAAACCGGCTACCTCTTGGTGCATGGGTCGACGCTCAACCACTGAGCCACACCAGCTGGGTAAGTCTCCTTTCATCACCATTTATTTTCTCTTTACCATCTTCTAACCCACCCCACTTTCTTTTTGGTAATCACCCTACTGTTGTCTGTGTCTATGAGGTTATTTTTGATTTAATCCTTTCACTCAGTCCCCCAACCCTCCTCCCCTCTGACAACTGTCAGTCTGTTCTCTGTATCTATGAGTCTGTTTCTATTTTGTGTGTTAGTTCATTTTGTTCATTAGATTCCACACATAAGTCAAATCATATGATACTTGTCTTTCTCTGACTGGCTTACTTCATGTAGTATAATAGTCTCTAGGTCCATCCATACTGTCACAAAAGGTAAGATTTTCTTCTTCTTTTTATGACTGAGTAGTATTCCTTTGTGTAAATGTACCACAGCTTTTTTTAGTTTTTTAAAATATTTTTTCTTTATTGATTTAAGAGAGAGAGGAAAGGAGAGAGAAATAGACATATTGATGAGAGAAAACATCAATTGGCCACCTCCCGCACGCCCCCCACTGTGGATCGGGCCCACAACCCAGGCACGTGCCCTGACCAGAAATCAAACGGGCAACCTCTTGGTACATGGGTTGGTGCTCAACCACTGAGCCACACCAGACAGGCAGCTTTTTTATCTACTCATCTACTGATGGAAACTGGGCTACTTCTAAGTCTTGGCTATTGTAAATAACATTACAGTGAACATAGGGGTGCATATATTCTTTTGAATTATTATTTCAGGTTTCTTCGGATATATTCCCAGAAGTAGAATTGCTAGGTCATAAGGCAGTTCCATTTTTAATTAACTTCATACTACTTTCCACAGTGGCTGCACCAATCAGCATTCCTACTAGTAGTACACGAGGGTTCCCTTTTGTCTATGTCCTCACCAACACTTGTTTGTTGATTTGTTGACGATAGACATTCTGATAGGTATGAGGTGATATCTCACTGTGGTTTTAAGTTGCATTTATCTGATGATTAGTGATGTTGAGCATCTTTTCATATGTCTATTGGCCATCTGTATGTCCTCATTGGAGAAGTTTCTGTTCAAGTCCTTTGCCCATTTTTAATTGAATTGTTTGTTTTTTTGGTGTTGAATTTGATATGTTCTTTATAAGTTTTGGATATTAATCCCTTAGCAGATGTATCATAGGTGAATATGTCCTCCCATTTAGTGGGTCCGTCTTTTCATTTTGTTGATGGTTTTCTATTTATTTATTTATTTTATTGTTGAAAGTATTAAAGATGTTCCCTCTTTTTCCCCATTGACCCCTCCTTCCTGCTCCTACCCTTCTCCTGTTTTCCCCAACTTAATATCTGTGTTGATTGGTTGTGCATATATGCATATACATTCCTTAGTTTATTTCTTCCCACCCCCATCCCTCTGAGGTTTGTTGGTCTGTTCCCTACTTCCATGATTCTGGATTTCTTTTGGTCAACAGCTTATTTTGTTCATTATGTTTCACAAATAAGTGGGATCATGTGATACTTGTCTTTCACTGACTGGCTTATTTTTCTTAGCATAATATTCTCCAGGTCCCTCCATGTTGTCTCAAAAGGTAAGAGATCTTTCTTTCTTAACAGCTGCATAGTATTTAGTTGTGTAAATGTACCACAACTTTTTTTATCCATTTATCTACTGATGGGCACTTGGGCTATTTCCAGATCTTAGCTTTGTAAATAGCATTGCTATGAACATAGGGGTACATATATTCTTCTTGATTGGTGTTTCAGGCTTCTTAGAATATATTCCTAGAAGTGGGATCACTAGGTCAAATGGAAGTTCCATTTATGGTTTTTTGAGGAAACACCATATTATTTTCTTTGTTTTCTTCTTTATTAATTTTAGAGAGAGAAGAAGGGAGAGGGAGAGAGAGATAGAAACATCCATGAGAGAGAACATTGATTGGCCACCTCCTGCATGCCCCCCACTGGGGATTTGGCCCACAACTTGGGCATGTGCCCTGACTAGGAATCAAACCGGTGACCTCTTGGTGCATGGGTCAATGCTCAACCACTGATCCACTCCGGCTGGGCTCATATTGTTTTCTAATTGGTTGCACCAGTCTGCATTTCCACCAGCAGTGTGTTAGAGTACCCTTTTCTCCACATCCTTGCCAACACTTGTTGAGGATTTGTTGATGGCCATCATTCTGGCAGGTGTGAGGGGATATCTCACAGTTATTTTAATTTGCATCTCTCTGATGATTAGAGATATATATTGAGCATTTTTTCATATGTCTCCTGGCCATTTGTATGTCCTGTTTGGAGAAGTGTTTATTCAGGTCCTCTGCCCATTTTTTAATTGGATTGTTTATCTTCCTTTTGTTGAGTTATATGAGTAGTCTATATATTTTGGATATTAACCCCTTATCTGATGTATCATTGGCAAATATGTTCTCCCAGAGAGTGGGTTCCCTTTTCATTTTGATGCTAGTTTTTTTTTCCACACAGAAAGAAGCTTTTTAGTTTGAAGTAGTTTCATTTATTAATTTTTTCCTTTGTTTCTCTTGCGCTGGGCATTGTATCAGTGAAAATTTCATTATGTACAATGTCTGAGATTTTTCTGCCTACATTTTCTTCTAGGATTTTTATGGTTTCATGGGTTACATTTAAGTCTTTTATCCATTTTGAGTTTGTTCTTGTGTATGATGCAAGTTGGTGGTCTAGTTTCTTTTTTTGCACATAGCTGTCCAAATTTCTCAACACCATTTATTGAAGAGACTGTCTTTTCTCCATTGTATGTTCTTGCTTCCTTTGTTGAATATTAATTGTGCATACTGTCTTGGGTCAATATTTGGGTTCTCTGTTCTGTTCCATTGATCTGTATGCCTATTCTTGTGCAAGTACCAGACAGTTTTGATTGTGATGGCTTTGTAGTATAACTTGATATCTGGTATTGTGATTCCTCCCACTTTGTTCTTCTTTTTCAAGATTGCTGTGGCTATTTGGAGTCTTTTATGGTTTCATATAAACTTTTGGCGTATTTGTTCTAGACGTGTGAAATATGCTATTGGTACTTTAATAGGGAGTGCATTGAATCTGTAGATTTCTTTGGGCAGTATGGACATTTTAATGATGTTAATTTTTCAATCCATGAACATAGTATATGTTCATTTTGTTGATGGTTTTCTTTGCTGTGCAAAAACAATTTAGTTTAATGTAGTCCATTTGTTTATTTTTCCTTTTGTTTCCCTTGCCCAAGGTGACATATCAGAAAAAATAATGCTATAAGAAATGTCTAAGATTTTACTGTCTATGATTTTTTCCAGGATTTTGGTGGTTTTGAGTCTTACATTTAAATCTTTAATCCATTTTGACTTTATTCTGGTGTATGGTGTAAGAAGGTGGTTTAGTTTCAATTTTTGCACAAATCTGTTCAATTTTTCCAAGATCATTTTTTTAATAAACTATCTTTACTTTATTGTATATTCTTCCCCCCTTTGTCAGATATTAATTGATCATATGTGTGGTTTTATTTCTGGGCTCTCTATTCTGTTCTTTGGTTTTAATTTCTAATATGCAAAATATTGACACATATAACTCAATAAACCAAAATGTTTAGAGGCTCTTGAAAATTTTTGAAAGTGCAAAGGATTTCAAAGGCCAAAATATTTGATACCTACTTCTGTATAACATCAATAAATTTGTTATCTTTTTCACATTTCCTCTCCCTTCTCTTCCACTTTTTATTCCCATTATATTTACTTTGTCAGAACATATGGCATTTTATATTATTCTCATATACTTATCTTCATTTTTGTTTTAGTCTTCACTCTAACATTAAACATATTAAATTGCCTGAATTCCCTCAGGCATAACTTGGTTAGATGAAGTTCATCCTTTAACAGATTCTTCAGACTCATGAATACAGCGTTCTCCAAGTCTTTGCATGTGTAAATTTTTTTATGTTATGTTATGTTATGTTATGTTATGTTATGTTATTTATTTATGGCCTTGATATTGAAGAACAGCCTACCTGGATATAAAATCCTTGATTCACATTCTTCCCTCATGTGATTTTGCAAATGCTACTTGTTTCTTACCTTGTTTTATATGTTGCTCTTGGGATGCTTGATAACAGTTGAATTTTCTTGCTATTTAAAAAACTTGAGTCTTTTTGCCTACCTGGGGAGACTGGAGGTTTTTATTTATTTACTTATTTATTTTTTTACCTTTAAAATCTAATAGTTTTACTAGAATATATTTGTGGGTTGATCATTCTGGGTAAAATTTCCCAAGTACCTGCTGGGCCCATTTAGTTTGTGGATTTAGATTTTCTATAATTTTCTGAACCTTTAAATGGATTATATTTTAAAGGAATAGTTCTATTCCATTGTTTTGTTTTTCTGTTTTAGAAAGTATAATTATGTGTACTTGGATCTTATTTGCTTATCTTTTATTTAAACTGCTTTCTTTTTTACCCTTTTTAATCTTATTTTTATTATTTTGGTTGTTTTTCTACTTTTCTTTATTTCATTTTGTTAAATGTTCATTCAGATATAATCTTCCTAGGGCAACTTATAATTTGATTTTTAATTTTGAAATGACTTTTCTTCCATTTGTTTCTGTTTCTTTAAATTAATTCTTTCTTTCTGTTTTATGTCCATTTCTGTTCCTTAGATTTTCACCATCTGATTCAAGGTGTTTTTCATATGCCCATATGCTTGCTTGAGAATCCTGTATTTAGTTTGGAGTATTGTGCTATAGTTTCTTCTGCTTTGTTGTCGTTTTGGGGGTGATGTGGGCGAATTTTCACCGGTTTAAATGTTTCAAAGTTAAGTTTCAGTTTTATTTTTCCAAGTTTGTGTAGAAATACACTGTTTTGGAATCTTTATTTTGCAAATCAAGTTGACAATTTGGGAAACGTACAAGCATTTAATTCAAAACTTTCCTCTTCTGTCTGCGAAGTGCAGTTTCTTTGATGGGTATCCATCTACATCATCTCTCTGTATCTCCCACAGTGGGAAAGGTGCCGTGTCGTCCCCAATTAAAAATGTTTTTGTCTTGTAGGATACCACATTTCTTTCACATGCTCCTTTGTCCTCACCACCCCAGACTCTAACGTGTATTCATTCTCCTCCAATGCTGTGCCTTTGAGACTGCTGCTGTGGGGCCTGCACACCTTCAGGTCTCTGCCCTGTGCTCATTTCTAGCCTTTTTTTTTTTTTTTTTAAACAAAACTCACATTCTATTTACGTTAAAGTAAACTATACAAAATTGACTTTCTTCACCAAAAATAACAGCAATATTTTCTGTATTATTCCTAGAAAACTACAAAAAACATTTTTGTAGGTTTTCCAGGTTTTGCTTATAATTCAAGATGAGGCAGTAGATACAGTCATGGAAAAAGACAGACTAAATCAGTCGTCAGTATCCATGGCCTCTGAACCTGTCTTGACCATGAAACAGAAGTGTTCGACATATACCTGCAAAAAGCTTATGAAGATATCGGCTCAGCAAAGGAATGTAAACAGCAACATCCAGATGTGGAACAACAATGGCAGGTTCTTCCATTCAATCTTTAAGTGTAACTTATTTCTTTAAGATCACTGGATAAATTTAGAGAAAATCTGCAATGAAATCCTTGTTTGGCAAGCTCACGTTTCTTTCACTGTCCGTTAATTCCCTTAACTGTACATTACAGATATTTAACAGCATACCTAAAACACTGGCTATTCAAAGGTTAGTCGTGAGCTTCATTGTAAGATTTTATAAAATGTATATCTTCCTTCCACACCTCCTCAAAATTTATTTCTTCAAAGAACTGATAACCCAATACCCAACAGCTGGATCCACAGTGATAATGTTATGACAAAAATGACTGAACTAAAACAGTTCCCGAGAGCCATCAGCAGAGATCACACAGGAGTGCAACATGGCACTTTGATGCTGTCTTCTGGAAGAAGAGTTAGCTCCGCAACGCACGAGAGTTCAAACAGGGACCATTTACACAGGCAGATCGTCATTTCTAGTCGTAGGTTTTGCCCCTATTAGTATGTACTTGTTCTTTTCCAAGGTGATTTTATTTCAATCTGGGGCATCTCCATGTGCGTTGGAGGAGGTCCTGGAGAGGCCCACAGGTGGACTGCTCGTGGGTCCGGGGCAGTTGTGCCCCCCCCCCCCACGTCACGTGCCCACAGCCGCGGCCGTTTTCAGGCGCAGCCCGAGAGCAACGTCCGGAGCCCGCTGACCGGTGCTGCAGGTGCCCGGCGAGGCCTGCGCTTGAACCGGGTGAGTCCGGGTCTGGCTGTGGGGAGCCTCTGGTCCGGTGGGCCCGAGACCCCGTGAGTTCCTCTGCTTATTCCACCTGCTGCCGGCGCTGGGGCCTGTCTGCGGGCCCCCTGGCCCTCCAGGGGTGGAGGCCAGTGTCCAGCCCACGGGCCCTCTTGCCCCGCCCGGTTGTCCTGGGGCCTCTCCTCCAGCGCGGCCCTGGCGTCCCCCTTTGCCCTGTGCTTAGCCCAGGGGATGGGTTTGCCCAGGTTTTATTTGTTCTTCTGGTTCATCTGTGCAGTTCGGGAAAATTGTCAAGTGATTCTCATTTAGGGGCCACGTTACCGTTGGCCCTCGTTTATCGCGTTTGATCAGTTCCGGACTCCACCGGGTCGATGAGCTTTGCCACGGAGGGTTCTTTGTCTCTGTGCTGTCGTCCCCCCACTTGCTCGGACTCGGCGGTTCCCCTGGAGCGAAGCCCAGGAGGTCGAGGGAGGGCGAGGAGCGAAGTGGGAGGGACGGCTGTGTCCTCAGCCCACCCAGCAGCAGAAGCCCTCCAGTGTCATGTACCCCAATCCAGCACCTCCCGCCACCGTATGATTCACCTTAAATATAGGCGTTTTGTTTTGTTTTTAAGTCTTTTTAGTAGTTTGTTTTTTAGAATGAAGTCCACGACATTTTCTTCAGTTAATTTTCTAGTTCTCTTGCCTTTATATCTTTATCTATGGAGTCTTCCTTGGTATATATATTTTAAAACGTAAATCTCAGAGAGAGGGAGAAAGAGGGAGAGAGAGAGAAACGTGCATAGATTGCTTCCTGCACGTGCCCCGACCTGGGCATGTGCCCTGAGAGGACTCGAACCAGTGACCTCTTGGTGCGCGGCTCCACGCTCAACCTCTGAGCCACAGCCGCAGGGCCAGGGCCCCTTTTTTATGTAGTTTATCAAGAGGTTTAGTTTTATTTTCCTCCAGGTAGTGGTCAAGTTTTTTTCTAATATCCTCGCAATAATTTCTTCATATTTATTAGCATTTATGTACATAGGACTTTGTTTCTAAGATATTTATTCTGTTCTATTGAACTATTTTTTTATTATTATGGTTTTATAGTAGTCTTAATATCTGATGGCCAGCTTTTTAATTTTCTGTTTTAAAGTCGACTTAGCTATACATCTACCTTTATTCTTCCATGTAGAGTCTAGAGTAAATATGAATTTTTCAAAGGTATTTAAGTTAAAATTAAATTGGGAATTTATAGTTTAGTGATGGAAAAATTTACATTAAAATTATTATAATTTCTACTTATTTTGATGATCTTTGATGTCCTTTATTAGATTAAAAACATTTTTTAGAGAGGTCTTGAGTTTTATTGCTTAGCTTGATTCCTAAATATTTTATATTTTTATTGTGTATCTTATTGTTTATTATATTTTCTAATTGCTTCTTGCTGATGCTGAGGAGTACTATTGATTTTTGTAGTTCAGTCCTGTATCAGCAACACTGCTATGCTCTCCTACTTTTCTAATAGTTTGTCTCTAGATTATATTGGTTTTTCTAAGTGATTATCATATATAATCTATAAATAATGCCTCCACTTTCTCACTGTTGCACTTTGAGAATTTTATTTTGTACTTTCTGGTGAAATAAAAGTAAGAAAATATAGCAGTGTCAGATTTATTCCTTGCTTTCCATAAACTTCAGTTATGCTTACCTTTACTGTGTGATTATTTGGGAGCTGGCCATATATATTTAATGTAGTATTAGGTTAAAACCCATTCTGGATCCATGGAGAAAGTATTCAGCCTTTGAAGACCAAATGAACTAAGAAAGAGGCACATTACCCTGAAATTTTTTCATTTGTATAGTATCTGTTGATCTTTAAAAAAATTTTTTTTTCTTTATTGATTTCAGAGAGAGAGGAAGGGAGAGGGAGAGAGACAGAAACATCAATGAGTGAGAACATCAACTGGCCACCTCCTGCATGCCTCCCACTGGGGACCTGGCCACAACCTGGGCATGTGCCCCGACCAAGAATTGAACCGGTGACTTCCTGGTGCATAGGTCAATGCTCAACCACTGAGCCACACTGGCCGAACAAATATCTGTTGAACCTAGTACTTTGGTGAGCTACAAAAAAAAAAAATCAAACATAAATATCTTTTATTTTATTCCTCACTCGAAAATTTTTTTTCATTTATCATCAGATAGAGTGGGAGGGAGGGAGAGACAGAGAGAAACATCAATGCGATAGAGCCACATCGATTGGTTGCCTCCCACACAACCCGACCAAGGACAGGGATGAACCGCAGCTGAGGTATGTGCCCTTGACCGGAATCAGACCCACTACTCATTGGTCCCGGGGCTGGTGCTCTAACCGCTGAGCCAAACCAGCCAGGGCAAACATTAGTGTGTCTCTTTTATGTGACTTGATTTGAAATTTAAAAATTTTGTTGTTGCCCTGGCCGGTTTGGCTCAGCGGTTAGAGTGTCGGCCTGCGGTCCTGAGAGACCCGGGTTTGGTTCCCGCTAGGGGCGTGTACCTCAATTGCAGTTTGTCCCCGGCCCTGGTTGGTTGTGCGGGTGGCAGCCACTCGATGTGTTCCTTTTGCATCGATGTTTCTCTCTCTCTCTCTCTGTTCCTCTCTCTCCCTCCCACTCTACCTGAACGGAGAATGGAAGAGTGTCCTCGGGTGAGGATTAAAAAAAAAAAAAAGTGATACATTAAAACTTTGTAATTGCAAATTATTCAAATTATATGATTCAAATGATGTAGAACTGGACAGCAAAAACCCTTTTATCTTTTTTTTTCTTTTTTTAAAATTGATTTTAGAGAGACAAAGGGAGAGGGAGAGAGAGAGAGAAACATTGATGAAAGAGAAAATCGACTGGCCGCCTCCTGCATGCCCTCCACTGGGGATTCGGCCCACATCCTGGGCATGTGCCCTTACCAGGAATCGAACAGGCGACCTCTAGGTGCATGGGTCAAAGCTCTACCACTGAGCTGCACTGGCCGGGCAAACCCTTTTATCTTATTTTGTATGTCCATCTCTACTTCTTTCTACCTCTATTAATTGTTTTCTGGGTATCTTTTTACACACACACACACACACACACACACAGTTCAGTTACTTTTGAAATGTATTATTCATTAAACTACAATTCACATACCATACAATTCACCATTCTAAAGTGTATAATTAAGTGGGTTTTACTATATTCACAGTTACGCAACCATCAACACCATCTACTTCCAGAACATTTTTATTACCCCCAAGAGAAACTCCATACCTGTTAGTAGTCACTCTCCATTTCTCTCTCCCTCCAGCTTCTGGCAACCATTAATATACTTTCCGTCACTTTGGATTTGTGTATATTTCATGTACATGAAATAAAACAATATATAGCCTTGTTTTTAACTTAGCTGCACATGACTTTTTAAAATGAGTATTAATGGGATCATAATAAACATCATTCTGATTCTTTTTCTCTTTCATATCACTTTTATATTTCTGTGTAATTATTTTTAATAGCACTATGGTATACACAGACCAGATGCATCATAGTCCATTAAAGCATTCAATTAGTGATGGATATATGAGTGGTAACCAGTTAATATTATCAACAACCTCATACTAAAGATTGTTGTTGCTACACATAGTGTGCACGTGCAAGTGCCTTATCTAACAGGAGAATCTACAAAGTGGAAATAATAATAGTATTCACCTTAAAAAGTTACTGTGCAGATAGAGCAAGGTAACACCAATGCTTTGAACAATGCTTTGCAAACAGCAAACTCTCAATAAGTGCCAGCTATCATTAATATTACAAAAATATTCAGATCTTCAGTAACATAGAAAATGTTTATGATATAATAGTAAGTACAAAAAGCAACCCAGTAAAATAGTATATAGTCTTTGGTTTCAATTTTATGAAAAGTATATCTGCTTATTAAATAAAAACTCAAAGGAAATATGTATATATGGAAAGAATTGCTTTGCTTATGATGATGATATTGTGGGTTGCCGCTCATGTTTTTAAAATGTCTTCAATGTTATATTTGTATAAAATGAAAAGAAATGTAGAGAGAGAAGAAGAAATCTAGACTTGCCCTTGAAGATGAGAAAGAGGATCTAGAGGACCCCTCAGACTGAGTCCCTCATCCAGTGTCACTCTGATCAGGATGAGTCAGGACTAGGGTAGCTCACCATGATATGAAGGCCTCCTCCTGTTTTTCTCTTCCTTCATTGTAAGCATCTTTGTTTTATCTCCTTGGTTATTCATCCATACACCCTCTCAATAGATATTTATTGAGAGCCCACTGTGTGCTAGGCACTGTTCTGGGCACTGGATAGACAATGGTAAACTATGGTGAACAATGGGGAAACTTTTGGATTTTGCATGATAACACAAGTCTTAGATTTAAACCAATAAATAATCAAATGAAAATATCAATGATAAGTGCTTTGCATATAATTAAAATGCAATGATATGATAATATCCGACCTGAACTACTTTTGATTGGTGGTCAAGAATGACTTCTCTGCACTGGTAACAGCTTACCTGTTGAGACCTAAATGACTAGAAGAAGCCATCCATGGGAAGGTCCTGGGAGGTGCATTGCAGGAGAGTGAATAGCACACATGAAGGCTCTAAAGCAGACACCAGCTTGGTGAGTATGAAGTATAGAAAAAAGGCCAGTGTGTGGCTGGACAGTTGTGGGTGAACTGAGGTCAGAGAAGAAAGCAGGCACCGGATATTGTGTGGCTTTCTAAGCTAGGGCAAGGAGTTTATTTAGATTGTATCCTAAGTGGGATGGGAGGCATTAAATTATTTTACATAGGAGAGTGATTTGATTGATCTGTGTTTCAAAAAACATCCAACTGGGTGTTCTGTGGGAAATGGATTTTAGGGAGATGGGAATCAGGGAAATCAGGTGGGAGTATAGCAAGGTCTAGGTATGAGACTATAATGGCTTGTGGTAGGGTTGGAGCAGTGGAGAAGGAGAGAAATGGATGTTGGGGTCCTTTTAAATATAAAGTTGCCCAAACCTGCCATTGAATTGATTGTGGGGCATAAATAAAATAAAAAGGCCAAAGAAAGCCCCTAGATTTCCTGAGTAATCAAATGAGGATCTCTGAAAATGACTGAAGACTTTCTGGGGAATAAAGTCTCATTTTGATGGTATTAAAGTAAAGATTTCCATTAGATATCAATAGAAATGACAAAAGAGACTTGATTATCTGAGTGTGGATTTCCAGGAGAGCTACAGAGTCCAAATACAGACATGGTATTTAAAGCTACGAGACCGGGTGGGTTTACCTAGTGGGAGGGCGTAGGTGTAGAAGAGAAAGAGGCCCAGTCTTGTAACAGCAGAATGTGGCAGTTCTGATGTCTGATTTCAGATGAACACAGAAGCCCTCCCTACTCCTGATATCTGCCACCAATCTCACCAAAGTTAGAAATTCCGTAAGTAGGGAATTATTCCTTGGTTTCCATTAAAGTGTATTGGGAGAGATATTACAGGAAGTCACATCATTATTTATATTTTGGAATGATTGTAGCTTAGGGGCCCTTCCTGAGTGAGATAGTAATGAGGAAGGAGGTGGAGAGAGGAGTAACCATAGGTCCATGAAGAAGCAGAACTGAGCACGACTAAGATTCACAGTGGGTAGGAAGAGGGGAACGGGGGAGGGCATTTGTGGGCCAGGAAAGGACTTAAAGAACAGGAGACTGGAGGTCTAAAATCAGACCTCTCCTACCCCAATTCAGCTCAGGATGGCCTTGCAATCAGCTCAAGAACTGTCCGCCACGTTCACCCGGTGGGATCGGGGATAGAAAGGTTTCTCATTCAGGCGTTTGCCCCAGCAGAGCTCAGGGCTCGCACACCCTTTGTGTAGTTTTCTGGCCATATGTGGAGGCAGCTGTAGAGGGCGTCCTTGATGCCAGTTTGCTGGGGGAACTTTCCACAAAAGCACACAAGGATTTGTCCCAACCAACTGAGAAGGCTGTTTTTCTGGATGGATCTCTATTTATTGCATGAGGAAACTTGGCACTGGTGCAGCGGTAGCTTATTTTTCTTTTTTGTTTGGTTTTATTTGGTGCCTCAGAAATAGAACAGATTAAGCATTACTTGCTTTTGAAGGCTCCGGCTCTCCCTACAGCATGATTTTAAATTCTGTTCTCCCCAGGCGAGAACATGGAAAACATCTCTTCTAGCTTTTGTTAAAAGCAATGCAAATGCAGGGAATACTTGGGAGGGATTTATTTTTAAGTTTAACTTAATTTATATGTCTTTGGAAATAAACCTTTCTTCCTACAAAAACTACATGCTTATTGTAAAAAATTAGAACAAATTAAAAAATCGAAAGAAGAAAGGAAAAAATAAACTTGGACAGTAATTAAAATGATGAGATAAAATTACATTAGAGTTGGAAGGGACCTTGGAAATAATTTAACCAAACTCAACAAACATTTTGAAACTAGGGCTCAGAGAAGTTAAGCAACTTGTTCAAACTCACACATTTAATAATAGGGAGACTTAGAATCTTTTTCTTTCTTGATTTATCTTTTTTTATTCTACCAGGATTTTCAAAATTATTATTTTCACTTTTTGTGGTAACACTTTTTCTTCTTTTTATTAAAAAATTTTAATTTTGATATACTTACAGTTGTCCTCCTTTTCTCCGCCCTTTGCCCACCTCCGCCCACCCCACGTCCTCCTTCCTTGGCTATTGTCCGTGTCCATGGAGGATCCATAGGTGTTTTGTAGCTACTCCCTTCACCTTCTTTATCCAGTAAGCCCCACCCTTCTTTCTTCACACACCGGACAGTCTGTTCCATGTATTCATGCTTCTGGTTCCATTCTGTTTGTCAGTTTATTTTGTTCATTAGATTCTACCTATTAGTGAGATCATATGGTGCTTGTCTTTCTCTGCCTGGCTTATTTCACTTAGCATAATGCTCTCCAGGTCCATCCATGCTGTTGTAGAGGGTAAAAGTCCCTTCTTGTTTACCTCCAAGTAGTGTTACATTGTGAAATGTCTCACAGCTTTTTTATCCACTCATCTGCTGATGGGCCCTTGGGCTATTTCCAGATCTTGATTATTGTTAATAGTGCTGCTCTGAACACAGGGGTGCATGTATTCTTTCTGATTGGTGTTTCGAGATTCTTAGGATATATGCCCAGAAGTGGGATAGCTGGGTCAAATGGCAGTTCCATTTTTTAATTTTTTGAGGAAACTCTATACTGCTTTCCACAGTGGCTACACAGTCTGCATTCCACCAACAGTGCACGAGGTTCCCCTTTTCTCCGCACCTTTGCCAGCACTGTTGTTTGATGATTTGTTGATGGCGGCCATTCTGACAGGTGTGAGGTGATACCTCATTGTTGTTTTAATTTGCATCTCTGATGATTAGTGACGTTGAGCATATTTTTATGTGTCTCTTGGCCATATGTATATCCTCTGTGCAGAAGTGTCTCTTTAGGTCCTTTGCCCATTTTTAATTGGATTGTTTATCTTCCTTATGATACTTTTTCTTTAAGTCCATTTGAGAAGAGAGAGCTGCAGATCTGTTCTTCTCACCTCCCATGTCCCCCTGTAGAATGTCTTGGATTCTCTGGAGCAACATTATTTTTTTCTCTTTCAGATAAAGCAGGAGGGAGAGAGGGAGGAAGAGAGAGAGAAACATCGATATCAGAGAGAGACATTGAATGGTTGCTACCCACACAACCCAAACAGGGACTGGGGACAAACTGCAATCAAGGTACATGTCCTTAGCAGGAACTGAATCTGGGACTCTGGTCCGCAGGCTGATGTTCTAACTGCTGAGCAAAACCAGCCAGGGCTCTGGAGCAACATTTGATGTATTTAATAATCTTTGCCTGATACCTACCATTCATTCATTTATTTACTCACCAACTCTTTAGTGAGTGTTACTGTGGCCAGATACCTTCTGAGGCCAAAGGGAAGGCAGGATGTGTGTGGGAGGTGTGGGTGCCTAGCATTCTCTTGGGCTCTGTCTCTTGCCTTTTCTGCTCCTTCCATGCAATTTTCATTTAAATCAGGGAGAAGGCCTGATCTAAACCATCCTGCAAAGTCTTTTTTTTTTTTTTTTTTAAGACTTGATTTGAATAATTGGTCTTTCTTTGTTCTGGAAAGATCCAACATTGCTCAGTGTTATTCAGAGCCTTCGATTTCTCTGTAGCTGTGACAGTGGGCTTAATAGTTGCCCTGAGACTAATTTCTGTTTCCACTTTTATTAGAGATGAGAAACTTGTCCATCCCAAAGGCTGCCATTTCAGCACCTTTTGGATAAACCTTGTAAGGAAATGACACATTCCACTTTAACAGAGGTAAAAGCAAAATCCCATTTCTGGTGGATACAATGAAGGATTTTATGCCTGCTGTCCTCTAATGTAGCTTATTATAAGCTTAAGGCTTATAATAATTATTCTCTTTCCAACATCACTAGTAAATTCAAATCCCAAAGTTAACGGAGTCCTCTTCCAGGTTGGTTACATGGTCCTCTAAGTCCCTTCAGTTCCTGACAGGAAAGGTACGAAGGGGTCATTGGGGTCAAATCCTGGCCCTGCCTCTTACTGGCTGTCGATCTTGGACAAGTTATTTAAGTTCCTCAAACCTCAGGTTCCTCACCTGTATATTAACATAGTGGGTATGAAATCAGGGTCATTGTGTGATTAAAAGACAATGAATGATTAAAGGGGCACAGTTTCTGGCCCACTGGCACTTAATACATCATATTTCCTTCCTCTCATTCCTTTGAACGGGAAGAATTCGTCTCTTAGGACAGTGACTTTCCTGGGCACAGGACTTACCTGGGGATTGTGTCAAAATGCAGATTCAGAATTGGCAGGTCTGGGAGTGGGGCTGAAGCTCTGCATTTCTGACGGGCTCCCAAGTGCGCACTTGCACAGTAAGGCCTAGACCTAGGGCATGGATGCTCAGTCACTTTGGGGTCAGACCTATGACTGACTCCCAGGGCTTTGCTAGTTGCCAGCTGAGTGATCTTGGGCAAATCACTTTGGTTTTTTGAGCCTCATTTTCTTTCTTTTTAAAAAAATTATATATATATATATTTTTTCCTTTATTGATTTTAGAGAGAGAGGAGAGGAAGTGAGAGAGAGCGAAACATTGATGAGAGAGAACATCAATTGGCCACCTCCTGCATGCCCCCCATTGAATATTGAGCCCACAACCTGGACATGTGTCCTGACTGGGAATTGAACCAGTGACCTCTTGGTGCAGGGGTTGATGCTCAACCACTGGGCCACACCGGCCGGACTTGAGCCTCATTTTCTCAACTGTGGTTATTATGCATCACAGGTAAAGCAAAGACTTAAAATGAGATAATGGGTACCAGGAGCATAGCACCATTATTATTATTGCTGTCTCCCCTCCCCTCCCCTCCCCTCTTCTTATCCTCACCTAAGGACATTTTTCCATTTTTGTTCAGATAGAGTAGGAGGGAGAGAGGGAGAGAAACATCAATGTGAAAGGGACACATCGAGTGGTTGCCACCGGCATGACCCAACCAGGGCCGGGGACAAACTGCAACCGAGGTACGTGCCCTTAGTGGGAACCAAACCCGGGTCTCTCTGGACCGCAGGCCAATGCTCCAACTGCTGAGCCCAACTGGCCAGGGCGCTGTTTTTATTTTAGATATGTTAAACTGAACTCTAACAGTACTGACATTGAGAACATGACCTGCAGCTATTGGTGGAGGGAGCACATCTTTTCAACAGCACCTGGCACATAGGAGGTGAACCACAGATGTAGACTTGCACTGCACTCGATGCTCAGATTGGCAGAGGCGGCTGAGAACTGGGAAGGGTTGCTGCATGGAGGCATTTGGACCTCGGTGAGGGTTTGGGTGGATGGTCTCTTAAGCTCCCATGTATAAAGGAAAACCAATTACTCAATGATCATCTGAGCCCAAAAAGAAGAAATTACACTTACTAATTTTTATTTTCTTCTGGAAAACATCATGATTTCATGCTTTGGAGTTCTTGTTATAACATGTGGAACTGAAGGCTGGGATAGCTGAGGCTCATGAACGTGGTAAGGCAGCTCTGTGCTCTCTGGGAAGGTCATTTCAGACAGGATTCCCTGCTTTGCAATAGTGGTATAATTACGGTTCGCAGTGAGACTCATCCAGCTCAGCTCCCAGCAAGAATGATGCTCCAGGGGACCTCAGAAGGGCTTGCATATCCCAACTCTGCATTCCCCTGCATCCTTTATCTTTGAACTATATTTCATGACTCCACTTTACAAAAAATTAATGAGGAATAATTTCATAAGTAATATATGCCTACTCTAGAAAAATAGAAAATATGGGTGAACAAAAAGGAGAAAATAAGTTTCCTTGAAACCCATCACCTTAAGATAAATTGTATTGATATTTTGAAGTAATAATTTCAAAGTTGTGTGTGTATAGCCTCAGCAAAGAATGTATTTCACACTTAATATTTTTCATGGTTAAAAAGAAAAGAATATTATTTTGTAACATGTAAAGTTTATATGAAATTTGCTTCTCAGTGTCCATAAATAGAGTCCTATTGGAACACAACAACATGCATTTGTTTCCACATTATATATGTGGCAGCTTTCTTGATACAACAGTAGAGTAGTGATCACAGAGATGGAATGGCCCATAAAGCTAAAATGTTTACTATCTGGCCCTTTACAGAAAAGGTTTGCTGACCCTTGGCATTAATAATTTCTACTTTGCTAACCTGAACATCTGCTTAATGACATATCATTAAAAACATTTTTTTTTCTTTTTATTGATTTTAGAAAGAGAGGAAAGAAGAAGGAGAGATAGAAACATCAATGAAAGAGAACATCAGTTGGCTGCCTCCTGCATGCCCCACAATGGGCATTGGGCACACAACCTGTGCATGTGCCCTGACCAGGAATCAAACTGGTGACCTTGATTTATGGGTCGGTGCTCAAACACTGAGCCACAATGGCCGGGCTTAATGATATATTCTAAACATCTTTCCATGTCAAGAAAATACTTTTTCCAGAATAATTTTATTATTATTTATTTAATATTATTTTTAAATTAAAAAACAGTACATTTGTTATGTCCAGATCTATTATATTTGTCAGTCATAAAATTTATTACCCTTATCAGTTTTTATAGTACTTTTTATTTATAAAGCATTATTATCTCATTTAGTTTTCATAGCCTCTTAATGAGTTAGACATTAGGAGTTCATGGAAATTCTTTGCTTGTAAGTAACAGAAACCAACGTAAGTGTTTTAAACAAGAAAAGGGGATTGAGGAGGATTGATTTAAGATTATGGGATTTGTGTTTCTGAGTGCGTTGGCTATTTAATCTTTTCACATAGATTGTCTTTCTCTGCTGGTAAGTACAAGTGGTGGGTTTTGGTTGCAAACAGCAGGAGGTTCCTGTTACTGCTCCCACCACTCTGAAGAAGCCTCATGGCCCAGTTGTTCCCTTTCAGACCCATTTCTAAATATTATTGGGGAGAGAAATGTAGTTGGCTCAGAGTTGGCCAGATTTTACTCCTGGTCTGATCACCTATAATCATTGTAGAAAATGGATTCTAAGGAATCATTTACAAAATGGATTCTCTATACTTTGGGGGACAGTTAAGAGGGATAATTGTGAATTATACAGATACTTCAAAAGTTATATACTTAATTATATTGCTCCCATTTTACAGAGGAGGAAATTGAGTCTTAGAGATACCAAGTGAATTATCCAAGTAGCAAAGTAATTGGTCAAATATAAATCTACAGACTCCAACCCCAGGCTTGCTTTGAGTATACTGGACTGCTGCTCATTGCTGCTGTGGACTTGGGATGTTGCAGCAGTAACATCGTATTTGGACTGTAGATCATAGTTTGCTCATTTTTCATCTTGTTGCTTGATATCTCTTTAAAGCTGGGAATTTCCTCTGTCTTTTACTCTGCTCCAGGCTGTAGCTGGGAGCCCGATGGACAGATGCAAGTTTTGGAATTTTTTCCTGGTTGACTGCTGTGCTCAGAGTACTTTACTTTGATCCATTGACAGAGGGAAATTGAGTGAAAATGACCCACCTGCCAGTCTGGGCTGGCATCTCATTGCTTAGCCAGCTTTTTATCTCACATCTTTGTGTCTAATGCCAGCAACTAATCTTCAGGCTCGATTAGCAATGGTTACACACCAGCAAGCACGAATCCAGAGACCACTTTCACATGATGTCTTATCAGTGAGAGCTGTAGCTGCAAAACTTGCAATTCAGCCAACCGAGAACGACGCCACAGGTACCGAGAATATGATTCTGGGGCACTTGTTGAATAAAATATGCCATCGTTTTATGGATTTTTTTTCTTTTAAGTTGAATGAGTAAAATGAGCCATATGGTTTTGTAAAATGTAGCTCTGAAACAACCTTGGAAACTAGAGGCCTGCTGGAATCATTCCTGTATGTAGAGAGGAACTCAGGTGTGCAGGACAGGCGCAGTGGGAATGTGTTGTTTATCACTCCAATAACCATTGCTTTTTTTCCTTCCCTTCTCCCTGTGACTATACCCTGAACGTACTGGTTTGGGGGTGGGACTGATCCCACACTCAGCTCAAAAGATAGGTGATTATTGACCCATATCCACCTGTGTATTTTTTCCCCTGGTTGCACTTATTAATTTGCACTTAGTCAAATGACTTCTTTCAGGACAATGAAAGATCCCAGGACTTGGTTATGTGCCATTGGAACTGCCTTTCCCCCCACACATAGATTATTTAGATAAGATGTTGGGCCTGAAACTGAGGCCACCATTTTGTCCTAAGAGTAAAGCTTGAGCTGTTGCATGTGTGTGGGGCATGTCCACCATGAGAAGTCTGATGGCGAAGCCAACCCCATGCAAGGCAGGCTGAGAGGCAGAAAGAAGACGAGACACCAGGGTCCTGGGTGAAAGTGTTTGAGCTGTTGAATCAATAAGCTTCACTGAAAGCCCTCCCTAACTCTGAATGGATTGCTTAAGCCATACGAGCATTTATCACTAATTGTCTGCTCTGAATAGATAGTGTTTGCTTGGCAATTTGACCAGCTCCTTCTAAAGGTTTAACACCCTTGTAACTTGGTGGCCATTGGGTGCTGCACAGACCAGTAAAGGAATGGCAAATTTAGCTCCCAATCTGGATCCAGCTTCCTGTTTGCATGGGTAGTGTACATTTTTGTCAGGATTGGAAGATAAGCGATTGCTTTATTTGACAGAATTTGCTTGCTGTCTTTTGATAGAAAGGGAAATAATTATATGTCATTCTGGTTAATGACTCTGTTTCCTTTATATGTTCTATCTTTATGAATTGTTCTAGTGTCTGTGGAACTCAGGCCCAAGTGGTATCTTCTGACTTTTGGCTGGTGAAGTTTTATCAGGGATGCTCTGTAATGTAGGGGCTGTGTGGATGAATCTGCATCATGGAGACAGCTCCTTTCCCCATGTGAATACTTGGCCTAGGAGGGTGTATGTGGCTCAGTTCTAGCTAAAACGACATGGATGGATGAATACTGGGGTGGTGTTGCTTCCAGGGGAGGTTGTATTAGCTTTTTGAAGAACGGGACCCAGTGCCCTTGAATTGCTTCTCTTTGGCTTCTTATGTGAAATTGTTGTCTCACAATTATTATTGTTGTCTTACGATGTGAGAGGCTGGTTGTTAGGTTCATGATGTAAGGATGGTTGTCAGGTTTTTTGTTTTCTTTTCTTTCTTAATTTATGCCACAGAAAGCATCCTGATACATTCTGCCAGGACCACATACAGTATGGGAGAGTGGACTTCCTCAAGGAGAAATACTGGGAACACCCTCTCCCCCATTAAAAAAAGAAAGAAAAAGTAAACTGTGTCTCTCTAGTTTCCTAAAGTATATCTAGATGTTCTTATTCTCTGTGTGTGGTTCTACGCCCAGCCCTGGACAACGCATGGTTTGTGTGACTCCCAGGTTAGGAGGGCCATTCGTGCAAGGCAGTGGTACTTGAATGCTGTCCTCACATTTCCATAAATCTGCTAGCTCACCCTCATATACACTGATGAAACGTCCTTTTTGTAAGTGAATGCAGGGATGGTATTTAAAAAAAATAAAGAAGAATTATAGTAATACAAGTTAATGTACAGATGCAGCTAGCTATACATAAATTAAATATGTATTTTTTTATTCTCTGAACTAAACTTATAAAACTGCTTACCGCCCTGGCTGGTTTGGCTCAGTGGTTGGAGCGTCAGCCTGCAGACCAGAGAGTCCCAGGTTAGGTTCCCGCTAGGGGCATGTAACAAACAAACAAACAAACAAAACCCTGCTTATCAAGTGATAGAAGTTGCAGTGCACACAATTAATTAGAATGGTGATGATTTAAATACCCTGTGTTGTGCTAAATGCACCGTGTGGTGTGACACAGGGAATGACATCCAGTGCTGTTCAGTGGATCATCAGTGACTCACTGTTTTAAAACGTAGAGAATTTCTTTTAAAATCAATAATATTGGGTATGGTTCTGAGATCTCTCTCAGTTTCTACTGACCTAAGCAATTACATTAAAATTTTTTTTCTAGATTTTATAATGTCGCCTGTGATTTTTATATGGACAAATTGTCTCCAATCAACTAAGCCATGGAAATCATTTACTAGAATGTAATTTTTAATTAAGTTCACCGTACACTTCAGCTCAGATGAGAGGTGGTGCAGGGTGAAGGGTAAGCACACAGCCTGTCATGGGTGTCTGGGTTTAGATTTGGACTGTGCCACTTAATGTTAAATAGCCTCTTGTTCCTCAGTGTTTTAAAAATTCTGTGAAATGGGAAAAAATGTCATAGTAATATAGGACTCCAGAAAGTATTTTTCTTTCTTGGGAGTGCCAGCCACAAAGTTGGAATCTGCAGCCATTGGCCCGAGCCTGCAGTGGCTCCTACTAGCCCCTGGCCTGACCACGTGCTGTCCCATCTTCCTCTGGTTCTCTCTGAGCCTGGATCATGGTGGCTGCAGGGTCCAGAAGTGGCCACACAGAGATGACTCCAGGGAATGCTGGCCCAGGTGGGCAGTCACAGCTCTGTGGTCCAGATGGGCATGGAGGGCCAGCTCACGTGGGTGACAGCAGTCTGCCGAGGGCATTCCCACCCCACTTCTGCCAGATCAGGACACACTGTGGCAGGTGGAGCAAATATGGGCATATGGGAGCATAGTGGATTGGCTGTCATATATGGGTGTCAGATACCAGGGGTTCCTAGCACCTGGAGGACTGCATGGAGGAAGCACGGCTAGCCCCTGGGGATCCCTGGGAGAACCTATGGTGGGGAGCAAGCACAAAGATACTATTGGGCACTTTAACTATCTTGGGAATCAGCCAATCAGAATGGATACCAGCTGTGGGGTCCTAGAGGTCCCAGATGTGACATAAATGTTTTGTTGATGAATTATGCAGAGATTTCAGGATACTGAGCGGGGGTTTCCTTGGAGAGCTCAACGCTGCGTCTATTTATTAAAACTACATAGTTAATATTTTATAATCCAGTACTGTCCTGCTGAAAACCAGCAGAATATCAATCAAAAGGGATATAGGAAAGTAAATTAATAATTTTTGAGCACATGGTATTAGTAAACTGAGGTTCAGATACATCAATTAAGTTCCCAAGGTCACACAGACAATGTGTGAAGGATTTGAGATTTGAATCCAAGTCTGTTTGTTCATTTCAGGTTAATGTCAAGAAGAAAGGGAAGGTTGGGGGCCTTGATGATGATTAGAAAAACCTCTGGGTTCCAATCATTCTTTTTTTTTTTTGTATGTGCCCTTAGCAGGAACCAAACACGGGACTCTCTGGTCCTCAGGCTGACGCTCCAACCACTGAGCCAAACTGGCCAGGGCCCAATCACTCTTTAGAAATATCATCTAAATGGCTATTAAACTTGTGAGGGTCCCATCATTGCACTCCAATCATTTTTCATTACCTGTCAAGTGGGAATTAAATGACCACAAATAGATGTGTGGCTGTGTCTATCTATATCTCTGTTTGCTCTAAAAGGAACATGTTTTTCTGCTTGGGAGTTTGCAGAGGTTTGCAGAACTTACACTTGGCTTCCTGTGCATCCTCAGGAGGTGAGCAACTCCATCAGACCAGGAAGCCGGATGAAGTAGAGTTCGCATTTCACAAAACACTGTTGGCTCTTTCTCCAAAAGTCCAAAGAATTGATGGTGGTGTTATTTTTCCAGAAAAGAAATTTATGAAGCAGCTGCATTATAGAGGGTGGAGTGAGTGCGTTGCCAGAGTGCTGGAGAGTATGGAATTGAGCTTAGTTTAAATGACGGCTTTTGACATTTCTTCTTCCCAAATTTGGAAATTTTAAAGCAGAATCATATGGCTCTGAAATCAGTGTCTCCTGAGAATAGCCCAGGGTCACATGACCTGAAAGGGGAGTTAGGACGTGTGGCTTCCTGGTTTCACTGGCGTCGAGCAGCAGGGAAGAGGTGCGCGTGATGGGGCAGGAGAAGCTCTGGCCACTGAGCCAGCCCGACTTTGAGTTGCCATTTACTTGGCAAATGTATGAATCAGCAGTTGACCCATTTGTAAGTTGGGGTATGTATGTGTGCACATATGTGTGTAGAAGGATAATAATATTAATCATATCTAACTTGCATATGTTACATGTTATGTCTTGGTTCCAGTCCCCCCCAGTTTGTAACATTTCAGTGTGAATGTTGTGGCAAGGGACCAGGGTACTCTTCCTGCAAAATCCGCTTGGCTTCTCCCTGTTCCTCCTCAGGGTCCCATCGCAGATGCCACTTCCTTCGAGGAGCTTTCCAAGCCTTCCAGTGGGAACGAGGTGCCCTGTTATTCTCTTTCCTAGAACTCTGTTCTTCACACATTCTGCACAGTTGTAATGATATAATTTTTGTTACTGTGTTTATTGGGTTTTTTCTTCTCTAGTAGACTGTATACTCCAAGATAATAGGGACATATGTGTTTTTTCATCTCACTTAAAAGTGAAAATATTATGGGTGAGGGGTATGTAATACTGGATAGGCTACTGACACCTGACAAATAACTTCTGTAATTAATACCAATGACTGGCATATAGTAAGTAGGTCCTCAATAAAATTTGGTTGAATGAGAGACTACATGCAATTTTGTGGATTGGACCTGAAATGTAAACTTTCTGTAGACTTGTAATCTCCATTATATTTTAAGATATTATATATATATATAAAATATATGTTAAGATATATATAATATTTTAAGAGCAAAAGCATATAAATATTATATGATGGAGCTTGCAAAGAGGCATGGGTGCTGTTTTTAGTTAATAATACCTATGGTCTTGAATTTATATTTTTTATTGCCTTGCAAACTACATCTCTAAAATGATTATTTGTTTGTTTGTTTTTGAGGGGTATCAGGAAAATCATAGGTCTCATATTTGAACTTCGACGTAAGTAGGTTGCAAATTTTTAGTGATTTTATTTTGGAGTGTCAGATAACAGGCAGCTGAAATCAAAACAGCTTCAAATGTCACACAGTGACTTACAGTTCTTCTCAAGCATTAACTGCATTAAACCTTAAAGGCACAGTCTGCTTTTCTAGCTCACTTAGCTTTAAACTAAGGAGGCACAACTACACCCAAGAGGCTTTTCTTACCTAAATGGACTGCAATTGTGTTTCCCCCCAAATTCTTAAATTAGTTTTTCCAATATGATAATGGTTAAGAGCAGGGGTCAGGAAACTTTTCCTGTTAAGGGCCAGATAGTACTGTGGTCCTAAGATTTTATACTTAAAAAAATTTGTTTGTTAATCCTCACCTGAGGATATTCTTCCATTGATTTTAGAGCAAGTGGAAGGGGGAGAGGGAGGAAGAAAGAGAGAGAGAGATTGATGTGAGAGAGACACATCAAATGGTTGCCTCCCACTTGACCCTGATCGGGGTCAGGGATTGAACCTGCAACCCAGGTATGTGCCCTTGACTGGGAATCAAACCCATGACCCTTTGCTCTGCAGGCTGACGGTCTAACCACTGATCGAAATGGCCAGGGCAGATTTTATACTTTGTAAAGTGCAGCAGGAATCTTGACTGCATTCTTAGCACCAGCCCAGGACCTGGCACATGCTGTGTTCATTAACTTTGTGCTATTACGAGTAATTCTACAATAAAGCAATGTGAAAGTAACTCTTTGCATACCTATATGGTGTCTTCCTTAGGTTAAGTTTCTCAAACTAGCATGTAAAGTTCAACAAAATCATCTAATTTAAGGAGTTCATGAGGGAGGAATGTGAAAAGTGGGCAGTTTTTTTATTTTATACATATGGACTATTAGGTAGCTACTTTCTGAATTTCTTTAAGTGAAGACCACCTGTATTTCCTGTTCTTATTAAGTGGTTGCTTTTGCGGAAAATCCACTTGATAACCCAAACTGTACAAGTGAAAATGTGTTCCTAAATGGAGATATGACTATGGGAAGGGCCGTAAATATAATGAAAACTTCAGAATAAACATGTAGGTAAAGATGGAGCAAAGAAAGCAACCCAAATCTGTATACTTAACACTACAGGCAAACTGGAGTGTATTTCAAGCCAAAGAAAAGATCATGCTTTTTAAAGATACAGCTAATTAATCTCTGTCAAATTGGTTTTAAATACTTGTCTTCTGGATAATTCAAACTCACTGTTGCAGGAATTAATCTGTCTCTCCTTTGCCATTTATAATTGTCGACCTGACAGGCATTTATTTTGATTTCTTTTTGTAATGTAAAGTGTTTATGGTGTAAAATTAACATCATTAGACAAAATGTCATCCTTTGGGTGAAAACACTGAATATGTTTACCTCTTGAAGTGTCAGCCCATACTCTTGGGATTGATGGATGGTGCTGTTCTGGGAGAAGGCCTCTAGCTGGTAAAGCATTCCCTTTGCTGATGTTCTCAAGCACACAACATGGTTACACCTGAATAACCTAGGGGAATGTGTGTGTATGTCTGTCCATATGTGTACATACAAGCTTGCAGAACTGTCTGGACAAAAACATGTGTAAACATTTTCTGCCCCTTCAACTGGACTGTCAAAAACATTCAGGTGGAATCAGTTTACAATTTACTCACTAGCATTTATTGAGCATGCTGTGTATCTACACTGCTCAATGTGCTGGAATACAAAGATAAAAGAGAACTCAAGGAGCTCATGGTATTGTGGAAACATTAGTCAGGTAAATAAGTAATTGAGACCATGAGATGCTGTCATGAAGGATAGATATAGGGAACAGCATTAGCATGGGTCATGGAAGGAGGGGTTTAGGGCAAGCAGCCCGGAGGAGGGTTTGCCTTAATGGAGGCATTCACCAGGAGGCCAAGATGGGAAAGGGTATTCCAGACAGAGAGAAGAAAATGTTCAAAGGCAGCCCTGGCCAGTTTGGCTCAGCGGTTAGAGCATCGGCCTGCGGTCCGGAGAGACCTGGGTTCGGTTCCCGCTAAGGGCACGTACTTTGGTTGCAGTTTGTCCCTGGCCCTGGTTGGTCGTGTGGGTGGCAGCCACTCAATGTGTCCCTTTCATGGTGATGTTTCTCTCTCTCTCTCTCTCTCTCTCTCTCTCTCTCTCTCTCTCTCTCTCTCTCTCCCTCCCTCCCTCCCTCCCTCCCTCCCTATCTGTACAAAAGATGGGAAAATGTCCTCGGGTGAGGATAAAAAAAAGAAATGTTCAAAGGCAGAGTTTTGAAAAAGTGTATATAGTATTCAAGGAACTTCAGTCACCAAGAATTACTGGAGTCTGAGGAGCCTGAGGTACTAAAGAGACAATCATATTCTGATCATCCTTGGGCTGCAGAAAGGGACAATTGAATGCATGCAACCATGGGCCATCTTTGTGTTAAGATTTTAAGACAATGGGAAAAACCTAGGGGTGTCAGGCAATTTCTGAAGTTGCCTGGAATTGTATTGTTAGGATTGATTCACTTGGAGTTGGCCTTGGCTCTATTTCCTATTCCTCTAAGTGCAAATATTCCCAGGAAGACATTTATCATAGTCTCTTTATCCATCACCAAGTGTACATGGCCTTGCACTAGCCACTGCACAGTTTCCACTTCCCAGTAGGTATGTACCACATGTTTGCTATCACAAAGATGGTTACAAAGAGGAGAGCTAGTACTTTATTTTAAGGAGCTTCCAGTTTTATTGGAGAGGTGAGTTATAAACATTCAAAAGGACACACAGTGGAGGATTTAAGTACCAATTACTTCCAACAGAGATTTGACAAGATTATTATGAACTCTAAAATAAAAAAGTTAACCCAAGCTTCATTAGTATAGTACATAGAAATATTATTCAGGGTCCTGAAAATAAGTAGAAACACTGTATTCTACTATATGTAGAGTATGGTATACGGTTTTAGTAATTAGTCTTTAAATAGAATATTGATGAGCTAAAGTCAGACCAGGAGGGTCAAGCAAAATAGAGAATGGTCTATGAAATTATTTTCTTAGGATAAATTTATGAGTATGATTACTGGGACAAAGGTTATGAACAGTTCTAGACCATTAATATGTATGCAATGTAATTTACAATATAGCTATATCAATTTAAACAGTTATGTACAGTACATAAATGCAGTTGTTTCCTCGTAACTTTGTTTGAGTCGGTTATTGTCATTTAAAAGTTTTTTTTTAAAGGGAGCAGTTTAATCAAGATGAGATCATTTTTATTGTACCATTTAATTAGCTTTTTTTTGGTTTACTAGTGAAGTCAAATGATTTTCATTTTGTTTAATAGTGGTGGTTTCTATCACGCGAAGCCATTTTCGGGCTGGTACCATGCTCTGAAAGGAGGGCAGGGAGAGGTGATTTTGAGATGGAGAGAGAGTCAGGAGACAGATACACATCAGCATCTTTTTGTATTATGGGAGCTTTTGTGTGTGTGTGTCTGTGTGGGAGATGAAAGAAAACCTTTCTTCAAATGGCTTATATAGAAAAAGGAAATTTAGTAATTTAAATTTAACTGTAAAGCCTGACCGTGGATTTGGCTTCAATTATAGCTCAGGGCCCAAATGATGTTTCCAAGACCCATTACTGGGTTCTGTGCTCTGCATTTTGGTCTCGTAGTCCCACTTTCAAACACGCTGTCCACCTGTGGGTGATGTGTACCTCCAGCAGTTCTCACACTCTTTAATTCCAGACGAAGTTTCTGGTGGCAGAGCAGTTTCTTTTTCAGTTTCCTTGGGTCTGATTGGGTCACCTGAACATCCTAAGCCAATCACAGTGCCCTGGGGATTGTGGTGTTCTGATTGGCTCAGGCCTGTGTCATGTGCTCCATTGCTAAGCAGAATTGGAACTTCACCCTAAGCACTAAGGTGGGGACGAGGAGGATTCCCAGGGGGAAACTAGAAGTAAGGAGGATGGAAGTTAAAGTGTTCCAGCTTTACCACGGAACAGTTGTTTGGGACGGGGAAATGTCATGGGGGACTCCACAGTGGGGGTCACAAGTGAGATGGAGGGGCCCAGGGGTAAACTGCCTGTTGCGCCATGTGACTGGCCCTGGTTAAATGGAGCCCTTGCAAAGAAGCAGGGCTGCCATGGACCTCCCAATGGCCAGATTCCTTCCTCATTGTTCAGCCTGCCAGGATGCACTTCATCTCCTCCTTTTGCTCCTCTCTCCCTGGGGTTTAAATCCAGGGCTTCCCCGTGTGGCCTCACCCCAGGGCTGTTGAGGTGTACAAGGAGACAGCAGCCTGCAGACCTGTGATGTGGGGCTGTTTAACTGTTGTCTCTCAGCTGCAAGCCCACCTTTCTTCCTCAGCTCTGTGGTACTGGGGCTGGGACTCTGCTGATCACATTCTCACCCGGCTTCTTGGTGGGCTCTGCCAGGGGGCAGGGAGGCTGAGAAGCTGTGAAGCTGGAGGAACCCAGCTGTTTATGGAACTCAGCAATGCTGCTTCAGCTTGCCAGTGACACTTGTTTCCAGTAAGTAGCAGCAGTTGTACCTGTTTATTTATCTACCACTCTCAGAACCTGCCTCATGGTGCCCTCCTTGAGGTAGGTTCTGGGAGTGCTAGGAAGTGAACTGGAACCAACCAGCCTGCCTCTCCTTGGAAATCTAAATCCTGGTTCTGCTGGATTCTCTAACCTGAGAAATCAGCACCAGCCAGGTACATCTGTCCTGGGAGATTTGGGCTGGAGCTCTGCTATGTTCCTCCTCTAAGCTTACAGATGTTAATGACGCCAACCTTACCTCATTGCTTCTCCAGCCCTGCTGATAGCTGCCTCCTGCAGTTACCCGTTGATGATACCTCAGTGTCTCCCTTTTGGTCCTTTCAGTTTTCCAACATCTGGTTAATAATTCTTTTTTTGGTGGAGGGGACTTCTCACTTTTTGTCTATTTTTTTAATTACTGTTGATATTCAGTGTCATTTTATATTAGTTTCAGGTACACAGCACAGTGGTTGGACATTTATATAATTTGCAAAAGTGATACCCCTGATAATTCTAGTACCCACGTGGCACCATATATAATTATTACAATATCATTGATTATTGGCAAGTAATTATTATTATTATTTTTTAATCCTCACCAGAGGACATTTTTTCAACATTTTGTTGAGATAGAGTGGGAGGAAGAGAGAGAGAGAGAAACATCGATGTGAAAGGGACACATCAAGTGGCTGCCACCCACACGACCCAACCAGGGCCGGGAACAAACTGCAACCGAGGTACATGCCCTTAGCGGGAACCGAACCCGGGTCTCTCCGGACCATAGGCCGATGATCTAACTGCTGAGCCAAACCTGCCAGGACGGCAAGTAATTCTTTACATGAAATTATCTTTATTAAAATGACCAGTGCAGTTTCTATTTCCTGATGAGACCCTGCCTGAAGCAGTCCCAGTCCACCTTCATTGTCTAGCCATCATTTGAACTAAGCCTGAAGAAGATCATCTGATGGAAAAATTAACATTGGCTTTCCATTGCCCTTAGGATAAAGTCTAAACCCTTGGGCCTTGTTTGATTTCATTGCTGCATGTCTTGCTGTCTCAAGCTTGTACCTTGTGCTCTAGACACCTGGAGGTTCTGTAAATCCTTCCATGTGCCACTTCAGGCCACTGAATATACAGTTCCTTTAGCTAAGGGCATGGATACCTTCAGGCCACTGAATATACAGTTCCTTTAGCTAAGGGCATGGATACCTTCAGGCCACTGAATATACAGTTCCTTTAGCTAAGGGCATGGATACCTTCCACCCTTTTACCTGGATAACTCATCTGTCCTTCAGGTGTCAGCATCGATGTCATTTCTACTGGGAAACCTTTACTGATTGCTACCCTTTTCATGGTCTCCTGTCCTTTCTTCCTGATGGCATTAATTAATTTATTTGTCCTACTGGACTGAAAGTTTCTTGAAAGCATTACCTAGAACTCAATAGGTGGCTTAGTAAATATTTGTCAAAAACTTCTGTAGAAAATTTTAGTGCTTGCTTTTTATTTTTTTGGAGCAAGGTCAAATATCCAGCCTCCATTACTGCTGATGCAAGGCATGCCCTAAATGATTACTGAGGGTTTCATCTCCTATCAAAAGGACGAGCTAATGTTGTGAAAATTTGCAAAAATGGGTCTGAAGGACAATAAACAAGATGCCCTAAAGACCTGAGATGTCTCTGAGGCTGCCACATGTCACTTCAGTGATAGAGGTGAACTGGGATCAGTTATTGATTCACCGGGTTAAAAGCCTTCCCATCACCCACAGCAGCTGAAGGCATCGTGTCAAAGACAAGCAGCAGAAGAAAATGAAGCCTTGTCAAGTCCTTACCAATATGATTTCAGGCTGCTAATGAGAGGCCTCTGATCAGAGGGGAAGACTGAATGTGCCTGCTTTGCTGAGACTGCACGGTGCAGTGAAAGAAAAACGACTGCTCTGGCCGTGTGGCTCAGTTGATTGGAGCGTCTTCCCATACATCAAAATATTGTGGGTTTGATTCTCGATCAGGGCAATACCTAGGTTGTGGTTTTGAGCTTGTAAGGGAGGCAGATGATTGGTGTTTCTATCTCACATCAATCTCTCTCTCTCTCTCTCTCTCTCTCTCCTCCCTCTTCAATCTCTATAGTCAATTAAAAAAGAAAGAAAGAAAGAAAAAAGACTTTGGAGTCAGATTCTTAGATTATTAATCTGTAATCCTTAGTGAGATTCTTAGATTATTAATCTGTAAAACAGGACTGATAGTGTCTACTTCACTTTATTTATTTATTTGAAGATAACTAAATGAGATAATTAAAGTATCTAGCACAGAGTTGGGAACATATTTGTAGTTTATGGGAAATAATAGGATTAGCAGAGCTGATTCTATTTATTCATTCATCCATCCATTCATCTATCCATTGACAATATATGATTGAGAGTTTCTACTGGGAGGAGAGAATCTAAAAAGGTAACACATCAATAAAAGAATGATAATTTTGTGAGTTGATTAATATTATTTTTTTATGGTATTGTTTTTCCTGATGCAGCATCCAGGCCAGGATCATGCATTGCATTTAGTTATGTCTCATTAGTCCTCTTTACTTTAGAATAGTTCCCCAGCCTTATCTTGGTGTTGATATTTTTTAAGGGTCCAGGCCTGTTGTTTTGTAGAACATCTCTAAAATTGGCTTTGTCTGATTGTTTTCTGACAGTGTGCTTTTTTTCCCATTATTTTTGTTGTTCAATTACAGTTGACATACATTATTATATTAGTTTTAGATGTGCACCCCAGTAATTAGAAATTATATAACTTACTAAGTGATCATCACAATAAATCTCATACCCCTCTGACACCATACATAGTTACTGAAATATTACTGACTGTATTCTGTATGCTGTACTTTGCATCCCCATGATTATTCTGTAACAACCAATTTGTACGTCTTAATCCCTTCACCTTTTTCATTCATCCCCCAGCCCTCATCTCATCTGGCATCCATCAAAATGTTCTCTGTATCTATGAGTCTCTCTTCTGCTTGTTTGTTTAATTTGTTTTTTAGATTCAATTGTTGATACGTATTTATTGTTCATATTTTAGACCTTTTTATTTCTTCTTCTTCTTAGAGAAGACCCTTAGCTAACTGCTTTTTTCTTGCTGCTTTTAAGATTCTCTCTTTGTCATTAACCTTTGCATTTCAATTATGATGTATCTTGGTGTGGGCCTCTTTGGGTTCATCTTGTTTGGGACTCTCTGTGCTTCCTGGACTTGTATGTCTGTTTCCTTCAATAAGTTAGGAAAGTTTTCTGTCATTATTTTTTTCAAATAGGTTTTCAATTTCTTGCTGTCTCTCTTCTCCTTCTGGCACCCCATAATGAGAATGTTGGTGCCCTTGAAGTTGTCCCAGAGGCTCCTTACACTATCCTCATTTTTTTTATTCCATTTTCTTTTTACTGTTCTGGTTGGGTGTGTTTTGCTTCCTTATATTCTAAATTGCTGATTTAATTCTTGGCTTCATCTACTCTACTTGTTGATTCCCTATAAATTATTCTTCATTTTGGTTAGTGTATCCTTCATTTCCGACTAGTCTTTTTTTTTTAATCCTCATGTTTATATTGATTGATTTTTAGAGTTGAGAGAGAGAGAGAGAGAGAGAGAGAGAGAAAGAAAGAAAAAGGAAGGAAGGAAGGCAGGAAGGAAGGAAGGGGGAGAGAGAGAATCATCAACATGTGGGAGAAACATTAATCAATTGCCTCCTGTATGCACCCCAACTTAGGATCGAATCCACAACCTAGCTATGTGCCCTGATTGGGAATCAAACCCACAACCTTTTGGTGTACGGGATGATGCTCCATCCAACTGAGCCACTCGGCCACGGCAGTGACTGGTCCTTTTTTATGCTGTTGAAGTTCTCGCTAAGTTTCTTGAGCATTCTTATAACCAGTATTTTGAACTCTGCATCTAGTAGATTGCTTGTCTCCATTTTGTTCAGTTCTTTTTCTAGAGTGCTGTTCTGTTTTTTCATTTGGGACCTGTTTCTTTGTCTCCTCATCCTGGCAGTATCCTTGTGTTTGTTTCTATGTATCTGGTAGAGCTGCTATGTTTTCCAGGCTTGGTAGAGTGGCCTAGTGTAGTAGGTGCTCTGTAGGGTTCAGTGGCACAGCCTCCCTAAGCACCCAAGCTGGGTACTCGAGGTGCACCCCCATGTGGGCTGTGTACACCCTCCTCTTGCAGTTGAGCCTTGATTGCTGTTGATAGGTCAGTGAGAGGTATTTACCCCCAGGCTGATCGGCTGCAAGGACTGGCTGTGACCACTGACCACTGTGGAGGATCACCAGTGAGGGGCCCACCCCCCAGAGCAGGATTTACTTTAACAGGCTCTGGTGCCTGCTGAGTTCACCTCATGAGAGTGTTGCTTGTGGAAGTGGTTGGGTGGTGGTGCTTAGACATGGTCTAAAGCTGTCCACTGGCTCTGGGGCCTCCCAAGAGGTGCAGGCCAAGATCAGCTGCTCCCTGTGTTGTGCCTGAGGCTACCTGGCATGAGCTACAAAGTGATCTGCAGATGGCTGCTACTTGTGCTGCGCTTGGAGGTACCCAGGCAAGGCCAAGCTGTGAGCCAAGGCCGGCTGCCATTAGTGCTGGGCCTGGGGCCACTTAGTAAGAAGTATGGAGCATGCTGATGCCAGATGCCAAATGCTGCTTGTTTGAGAGATTTTAGGAAAATCTGAAGCGTGAGCCAAGATAGGCCACTCATATGGAAAAGCCACTGCAAACAGCTCGGGTGGGCCAAAGTTAGGTGGGGTCAATTGAGCTAGGTTAATGGAGTCTCAGATATGGTGCCCACCGACTGACTTTGTGGGGGAAGGGCTCATCAAAGGAACAATGGCTCTGCCAGCACTTCTGTCTGGGAGAAATCTGGCCCCCAGCTCTCATCCTGATGCCAGACAGTTCAGTTCTTCCCCAAATGTCTCTGGTGCCTTTTAAGCTGTTGTCCCTACACTGGAGCTCAGAGGGAGTGAATCCGAGTAACTCTGTGTGGGCCCTTTAAGAGAAACTGCCTGGGACCCCAGAAGCCTCCATCTCCCTCAGCCTCAATCTCCACTGGTTTTTACAACCAGAAGTTAGGGGTACTTCTCTTCCTGGCACTGGAACCCTGGGCTGGGAGGCCTGGTCTGGGGCTGGGGCCTGTCACTCCTCAGTGGGGACCTCTGGAGTCAAAATCCCTCCCAATTTTTATCTTACACGTTGGTATGGGACCAGCCTGTTCCTGCATCTCTGCCCCTCCTTCCAGTCTTGCCCCTCTTATCATTCTCGATGTAGCTTCTTCTCTAATTCCCTAGTTGTAGGACTTCCATTTAGTCCGATTTCAGGCAGTTCCAAATGATGGCTGTTCTGAGGTTTAGTAGTAATTTTGATGTGGTTGTGGGAGGAGGCGAGTACTGCGTTTACCTATGCCATCATCTTGATCAGAAGTAAGCCTGACAGTGTGCTTTTTAAGGCCATGTAGCCAGCAAATGGCAGAGCTAAGCCTGACCCCATGTCTTGTACACTTTCCTCTTAAAAGCCACCAGAGGACTTGAAAGTCAGAAGACCCTGGAGCGGAGCTCTCCCCCAGACAATCAGTCCTGATGCCCAGCCAGGCTGTTAAGTAACTGCAGCACTGAAATGGTAATCACCACGGACAGCTGCTCCCAGGACACCTCGCCATTTTCTTCGCCCTCATGTATCATCTCCAGGTCTAGTGACAATCTTTAAAAAAAATCTGTAGTTATTTTATTACTTTTTTTGTCTTTATCTCTCAAAATGACATTTTTTTCCTCCTTTAATAGAACAGGAAAATTAGACCAAATATGAGTAAAATGCCACAAGACCATTTCAGTTCTATTATGATTATTTTTCAGAAAAAAAAAGTTTTTTTAATTTAATTTGGAAAATTCCTTTTAAAAGCTGAACAATTGCTGCAGCTAATCTATAATTTGGCAGAATGTTGGATACTTTATTATATTGGCATGCTAGGAGTTAGCTCACTAAATTTTCTCAAAGAAATGGGAGTGACAAATGGGGCAAGTAATCCGCGTTCTGAGCTGCTGCTCTGTTTTCAGGTCATGAATGGGGCCTCAAGTACATTTTTAATCTGTCTAGATGTTATTAAAAAATAATTTTTCAAACTGGCCCTAAATGAATTCTTTTCACAGCTTCCTCACTTCTAGTCGAGTGTTTCTTCTTTTCTAAAAGTAGAATTTGGAGGATGCCACTAGGTGGGGCTGGGGGAAGCCCCTCCCCCCACAGGCTCAGCTTGCTGCAGCACATGGGGGTTGGGTACCGAAGGGAAACAGTTCATGTATTTTGTGTTTTAATGGAAAGTTATGCAGATGGGTGGTTTATTTATATTATAAACATTCAATGTGACTTATTGAACATACAATTAAAACCAGGCACTGTGTAGGTAGCGGGTTTCACAAATGAACAACTCAGTCATGGTCCCTACCCTCAAAAAATTTATGATCTTACGTATATGGGGCATCAGTGAGGCCATTATATAGGCTAAGCACAGGACATTATAGGCAGGCTCAAATTCAGGCTTGGGGGGGAGGTCAGGCGGGTGGGTTCAAATGTGTAATTTGCTCTGTAACATGGTTTTATCCACTGATAAAGAACAAGGGCAAAAGAGAAGAGTTTTCAAAGTTATATGTCTCCATGCTGTTTACTTTTTTGTACATGGAAAACTAATGACAGAAGACTTTTTTAAGAGTGGCGGTATCAGGGACCAGAGAGACCCAAGAAGGAAAGCAGCTCTGTTGGACTTTTCCTCAGAAAAGCCCAGAGGCGTTTCCTCAGAATTTTGAGACAGAAGCTGCTCGGGACAAAGTTGCTGACAAGTTTGAAGAGTGCAGTATTTCATAGTGCTCCTGACACAGATGTGAGATCACAATGAAGGGTTATAGTTGCCTGTGTAGTCAGTGTTGAAGGTAGAAAGAAGTGGTGGTGGGAGCTTTGATGTGATGAGGTTTAGGCTCCAAATCCTACCCTATCTCAGAGAAGGCTTCCGAGAAAAAGGACGTTCAAGCTGAGACTGGAAGGCACTGGGACGGAACCTGTGCTCCAGACAGCAGGTGTAACATCTGCAAAGACCTGGAGACTAGAGAGAAGTGGTGCGTCACATTAGGGGTGCTGATGGAGGAGTGAGAACAGGACAGAAGACAGAGATGAGGTTGGAGAGTTAAACCATGGAAGGCTTTGGAAGCCTTTTTCGAGCTACCAACTCCATCTTGAGAGCCATGGGAAGCTACTGAAACCATATAAGTTGAGAAGTGGTGGGATCAGGTTTGTTTCAGAAAGAACACTGGCTGCAGTAGGAGAAAAGGACTAGGGGGCCCGCACTGGAAGCAGAGAGATCAGGTGGGAGCCTGGACTGGGAGAGAAGTGATTAGGATGAAGACAGGCACAAGAATGACAGAACCATTTGGAGGTGAAACCAGTAAGACTGTGATTGATTGGCTGTAGAGAATGAGGAGGAGGAGAAATCAAAGATGCACAGTCCAACTTTCTTCTTACCTGTCTTGTACCCTAACCTTGGTCTTGGACTTTGAAGCCTTCTCGTATCCATAGTTCTTCTTAATACCATGACCTTAGCCCTGGCCAGTTTGGCTCAGCGGTTAAAGCATCGGCCTGCGGTCCGGAGAGACCCGGGTTCGGTTCCCGCTAAGGGCACGTACTTCGGTTGCAGTTTGTCCCCGGCCCTGGTTGGTCGTGCGGGTGGCAGCCACTCGATGTGTCCCTTCACGTCGATGTTTCTCTCTCTCCCTTCCTCTCTCTCCCTCCCACTCTATCTGTACAAAAAATGGAAAAATATCCTCGGGTGAGGATAAAAAATAAAAATAAAAAAAAAATACCATGACCTTAAATCTTGGAATTGACCTCAGACCCCTTGGTAACTTTGTGTCCTAGCCAACAGTACCATACTGCAATCTATAGTCTAAATGCTGGTACTGGTCATTACCTAGTTCGTCCTTCCAGACTTGCTCTGTCCTGGGTGTACAGTCACAAGATACCTCAGTGATTAAGAGCAGGGACTTTCAAAGCATGATAGATCTGGGTTCATGTCCCAGCTCTATACTTACTTTGTAGCATGACCTTCAGCAAGTCACTAAATCTCATCTGTCAAATAACAGAGCTATTAAGGTCATGAGGATTAAATGAAGTCATAAACGAGAAACAGAATACTGCACATGGCAAGCGCAGAATGAAGGCTGGCCAAGGAGAAGAAGAAAGAAGGAGACAATGCAGAAGAAGGTGATAGGGTTTAATAGTTCTTTTTTCTTTTTCTTTTCCTTCTACAACCTTCATTCTGAGACAACACAGTAAGATAAAAGCAGCCACTTGGGTAAAGAGGACAAGGAAGAATCTCTATTAGCAGGATGACATGAGCGAGGTATGCCAAGAAGAGCCCATCTTGATCATGTGAAAGTTCTGACTGTCAACCCTGAACTAGAACCAAAGCCAGAGACAGGCCTGCCAAGGGCTCCTCCACCTGGGCTGTCAGTTCTTTTCATGGTGATTTCCCTTCCCACTTAAATGCTCTTCTTCATGTTTGTTTTCAGATCTCGGTCAGCCAAGGGCTCTCCCTATCCTTCCCCTGCCACTGCTGTCTGTCTGCTTGTTCTCACCTGGCAGCTTTAGAGAGGCTGTGGGTATTTGCCCAATTCCAGGGACAGGAGCATGTTCGGGTCCACATTGGCTGAAGACTGCTTTGCCTCCTGCAATCTCACCTCTAAGAAACATTGGCTCACACTCTGCCTGAGAACCTGGCATATTTCTGAGTAGCAGTATTAATAAAACTCAATAAATAATAATAATCACAATAGTGACAATAACCACTTGCATCAGTTCACTCTGCTGGTTCTGTACAACCAGAATCTATTCTGACTGGCCAGTGGTTAAGCAGCACCTCTTCCGATGGGCCAGCTTCCATGCTATACCTGTTGTTACAGGCTCACTTGTATACCCTTCAGATTAATATAGGAGTGGGCACAAGTAGGCTTACAGTTGTGGGTACGTGAAACATGGAGTTTATTCTTGTATTATTATTTATTAATTATTGTATTATTTATTATTATTATTAACCTACTTTTCTCCACTCCTTTATTGAAGTATTAATCTCTATTACCTCAGGGTGTTCCTTTCTTTGGCAATAGGGTCTTTTCTTTTTTTTTTTTTATGAATTTTTTTAATTTATTTTTTTGTTACAGATATTTTACCTTTTTACCCCATTGGCACCCCCCACCCCACCCCCCCTCCACCCTGTCCCCGGCTTAGTTGTCCATGTCCATTGGTCATGCATACATGCATATAAGTTCTGTGGTTTATCTCTTCCCACCCCCCCACCCCCCATCCCCTCTTCTGAGGGATGTCAGTCTGTGCCCTACTTCCATGTGTCTGGGTCTACTGTATTCCTCAGACTGTTATGTTCATTATATTCCGTATATAAGTGAGATCATGTGGTATTTGTCTTTTTCTGCTTGGCTTCTTTCACTTAGGATAATACTTTCCAGGTCCCTCCATGTTGTCTCAAAGGATAAGAGATCTTTCTTTCTTACCGCTGCATAGTATTCCATTGTGTATATGTACCACAGCTTTTTGATCCATTCGTCTACTGGTGGACACTTGGGCTGTTTCCAGATCTTAGCTATTGTAAATAGTGCTGCTATGAACATGGGGGTACATATATTCTTCCTGATTGGTGTTTCAGGCTTCTTAGGGTATATTCCCAGCAGTGGGATCACTGGATCAAATGGAAGTTCAATTTTTAATTTTTTGAGGTAGCACCATATTGTTTTCCATAGCGGCTGCACCAGTCTGCATTCCCACCAGCAGTGTATTAGAGTCCCCTTTTCTCCACACCCTCGCCAACACTTGTTGTTTGACGATTTGTTGATGGCGGCCATTCTGACAGGTGTGAGGTGATACCTCATTGTTGTTTTAATTTGCATCTCTCTGATGATTAGTGATGTTGAGCATTTCTTCATATGTCTTTTGGCCATTTGTATGTCCTGTTTGGAGAGGTGTCTATTCAGCTCCTCTGCTCATTTTTTAATTGGGTTCTTTGTCTTCCTTTTGTGGAGTTGTATGAGCACTCTGTATATATTGGAAATTAACCCCTTATCTGATACATCATTGGCAATGATGTTCTCCCATACAGTGGGTTGCCTTTCCAGTTTGATGATTGTTTCTTTTGCTGTGCAGAAGCTTTTTAGTTGATGTAGTCCCATGTGTTCATTTTCTCCTTTATTTCTGTTGCCTTAGGTGATGTATCAGTGAAAATTCTGCTCCGTATGATGTCCGAAATTTTGTTGCCTACATTTTCTTCTAGAATTTTTATGGATTCACGGGTCACATTTAAGTCTTTTATCCATTTTGAGTTTATTTTTGTGTATGGTGTAAGTTGATGGTCTAGTTTCATTTTTTTGCATGTAGCTGTCCAATTTTCCCAATACAATTTATTAAAGAGGCTGTCTTTACTCCACTGTATGCTCTTGCCACCTTTGTCAAATATTAATTGAGCGTGTTGCCTTGGGTCCATTTCTGGGTTTTCAGTTCTGTTCCACTGGTCTATATGCCTGTTCTTATGCCAGTACCAGGCTGTTTTGGTTACAGTCGCTTTGTAGTATAACCTGATATCTGGTATTGTGATCCCTCCAACTTTGTTCTTCTTTTTCAAGATTGCTGTGGCTATTCGGGGTCTTTTTTGGTTCCATATGAACTTTTGAAGTATTTGTTCTAGTTCTATGAAATATGTCGTTGGTATTTTGATGGGGATTGCATTGAATCTATAGATTGCTTTGGGTAGTATGGACATTTTAATTATGTTAATTCTTCCAATCCATGAACAGGGTATGTGCTTCCACTTTTTTATATCTTCCTCTATTTCTTTTTTCAATGACCTGTAGTTTTCTGCAAATAGGTCCTTTACTTCTTTGGTTAAGTTTATTCCTAGGTATCGTAATTTTTTTGGAGCGATGGTAAATGGGATTGTTTATTCAGTTTCTCTTTCTGTGAGTTCATCATTGATGTACAAGAATGCCGTCGATTTCTTGACGTTAATTTTGTATCCTGCTACTTTGCCAAATTCATTTATTAAGTCTAATAGATTTTTGATGGAGTCTTTAGGGTTTTCTATGTACAATATCATGTCATCTGCAAATAATGACAGTTTCACTTCCTCCTTTCAAATTTGGATCCCTTTTATTTTTTCTTCATGTCTGATTGCTGTGGCTAAGACTTCCAGTACAATGTTAAATAAGAGTGGCGAAAGTGGACATCCCTGTCTTGTTCCTGTTCTTAATGGAAATGTTTTTAGTTTCTGTCCATTGAATATGATGTTGGCTGTAGGTCTTTCATATATGGCCTTTATTATGTCGAGATATGATCCCTCTATTCCTACATTGCTGAGCGTATTTATCAGAAATGGATGCTGGATTTTGTTGAATGCTTTTTCAGCATCTATTGATATGATCATGTGGTTTTTATTCTTCATTTTGTTTATGTGGTGTATCACGTTTATTGATTTGCGAATATTGTACGAGCCTTGCATCCTTGGAATGAATCCCACTTGGTCATGGTGAATAATTTTTTTGATGTATTTCTGGATCCGATTTGCTAATATTTTGTTCAGGATTTTGGTGTCTATGTTCATCAGGGATATTGGCCTGGAGTTTTCTTTCTTTGCAGTGTCTTTTTCTGGTTTTGGAATTAGAATTATGCTGGCCTCATAGAACGTGTTTGGAAGTCTTCCTTCTTCTTGAATTTTTTGAAATAGTTTGAGGAGAATGGGTGTTAGTTCTTTTTTGAATGTTCGGTAAAACTCCGCCGTGAAGCCATCTGGGCCTGGGCTTTTGTTTGCTGGGAGAGTCTTGATTACTTCTTCAATTTCCTTAGTTGTTATTGGTCTGTTCAAGTTTTCTATCTCTTCCGGGTCCAGTTTTGGGAGACTGTGTGTTTCTAGAAATTTGTCCATTTTGCTTAGATTGTCGTATTTGTTGCCATATAGTTGTTCATAGTAGTTGTTAATGATCTTTTGTATTTCCGTGGTGTTGGTTGTTACTTCTCCTCTTTCATTTCTGATTTTGTGTATTTGGGTTCTCTCTCTTTGTTTCTTGGTGAGTCTAGCTAAGGGTCCATCTATCTTGTTTATCTTTTCGAAAAACCAGCTCTTTGTTTTATTGATCCTTTGAATTGTTTTTTTGGTCTCTATGTCATTTATTTCTGCTCTGATCTTTACTATTTCCTTCCTTCTACTTGCTCTGGGGTTTTCTTTTGTTTGCTTTCTAATTCTTTAAGTTGTGAGGTTAGACAGTCAATTAGAAATTTTTCTTGTTTTTTGAGGTAGGCCTGTAGTGCTATGAACTTCCCTCTCAGAACTGCTTTCGCTGCATCCCATAGATTTTGTGTTGTTGTGTGTTCATTTTCATTGGTTTCCAGGAAGTTTTTAATTTCTTCCTTGATCTCCTCGGTGACCCATTCATTGTTTAATAACATGCTATTTAGCCTCCATGTGTTGAAATGTCTTTGCATGTTCTTGTTGCAATTGATTTCTAGTTTCATGCCATTGTGATCTGAAAAGATGCTTGATATGATTTCAATCTTCTTGAACTTGTAGAGATTTCGTTTGTGTCCTATCATGTGGTCTATCTTTGAGAATGTCCCATGTGCACTTGAGAAGAATGTGTATTCTGTAGTTTTGGGGTGTAATTCTCTGTAGATATCTATTAAATCCATTTGGTCTAGTGCTTCATTTAGAGTCTCTGTTTCCTTGCTAATTTTTTGCCTAGAGGATCTATCCAGTGCTGTCAACGGGGTGTTGAAGTCCCCTGCTATGATTGTATTGTTGTCGATTTCTCCTTGGAAGTCCTCCAGAAGATTTTTAATATATTTTGGTGCTCCTATATTGGGTGCATATATGTTTATCAAGGTTATATCTTCGTGTTGGATAGATCCTTTCAATATTATGTAGTGGCCGTCTTTGTCTCTAGTTATGGTCTTCATTTTGAAATCTATTTTATCAGATATGAGAATTGCTACCCCAGCTTTTTTTTGCTTTCCATTTGCTTGGAAAATTTTTTTCCACCCTTCACTTTCAACCGATGTGAGTCTTTTGTTGAGAGGTGGGTCTCTTGTAAACAACATATAGATGAGTCATGCTTTCTTATCCAATCAGCTACTCTGTGTCTCTTTATGGGAGCATTCAATCCATTTACGTTTAAGGTGATTATTGGTATGTACTTATTTATTGCCATTTTTGTTTAGTGTGGTTCTATTTTTCTTCCCATTTCTACTGCTAATTACAGCAGTCCTTTTAACATTTCTTGCAGTGCTGGTTTGGTGCTAATATATTCCCTTAGGCTTTTTTTGTCTGGGAAGCTCTTTATTTGATCTTCTATTTTGAATGATAGCCTTGCTGGGTAGAGTAGTCTTGGATTCAGATTCTTGTTTTTCATGACTTTGATTACTTCATGCCATTCTCTTCTGGCCTGTAGTGTTTCTTGTGAGAAGTCAGCTGAGAGCCTTATGGGGTTCCCTTTGTATGTAACCTGTTGCTTATCTCTTGCTGCTTTTAGGATTCTCTCTTTGTCTTTAATTTGTGGCATTTTAATTACTATGTGTCTTGGTGTGGGCCTGTTTGGGTTCTTCTTACTTGGGACTCTCTGTGCTTCTTGAACTTGAATGCCTTCTTCCTTCACCAAATTAGGGAAGTTTTCTCTCACTATTTTTTTGAATATATTCTCTATCCCTTGCTCCTTTTCTTCTTCTTCGGGGACTCCTATGATGCGAATATTATTATGTTTCCAGTTGTCCCATAGTTCTCTTAAGCTGTCTTCCTGTTTTTTAATAGTTTTTTCCTTTTGTTTTTCTGATTGGTTGATTTTTTCTACCCTGTCTTCTAATTCACTGATCCGGTCCTCAGCTTCCCCTACTCTGCTTTTTAAACCTTCCAATGTGTTTTTCATTTCGGATATGTCATTTTTTATCTCTTCTTGTTGGTTTTTAATTTCCATTTGGCTTATTTTCAGTGTCTCTATGTCCTTACTCATGCTGTTCAGCTTCCTCAAGATCATGGCTCTGAATTCTAGCTCTGTTAACATGCCTAATTGCTCCACATTGATCTCATCTTCGCTGGAGGTGTGTTGCTCTTTCATTTGGCTTCTGTTTCTGTGTTTCACCATTTTGGCTATCACTGTGGGCTTTGGAGCCTGTCAAGTTCTCCCTGTGGGTGTTGGTGTTCTGCTGTTTGTGGCTCCCTCTCCTGTGTTTAGATGAGCGAGGGAGGACCCGCGTTGAACACCACTGTCAAGTCTTACTTTCCTGGTTAAAGTTGCCAGCCCAGGAAAGGTACTGTTATCCTCTAGCTTTTTTGCCTAGAGGCTAGCAGTCTAGGTTAATTGATGAGTTTTGGGTTGTCAGTTGATTGAAAAACTCCCTCTGGTGCTCAGCCAAGGGGCTTTCACGAGGGTGGGGCAGATGCTGGTTGTTAGTGAGCCTCAATTAACACTTCAATGGCCCACAGGGTGGGGTTGGATCTCCGAGGGAGGGGCTGCTGCCTCTCCCCAGAGCCCTGGGAAGGAGCAATGTGGCCACCGTCCTGAGTGGCTGCACTCAGCCAAAGCTCTGAGCGCCCTCCAATCCCCGAGTGTCCCGACACAGTTCCAGTCCAGTCTGCCCTCCTTCCGCCGGAGCCCAAGGTGAGTGGCTGTGGCTGTTTTAGCCTCTGTCCCGGCTGCGCTGTGGGGCCGCCTGGGAGTGTAACCCGCGGGCGCCCCTTAGAGCTAAGGCCGCTGCCGAGCTGCCGACTGTGGGCTCCCAGCCCCGTCTCGCGCCTTCGCAAGCCTACCGGGATGGAGTCAGTGTCCCTCGTTGTATGGTCCTCGCAAGCTGCTTTTCTGTTGTTTTTCCCCGTCGATTTGTCTGTGTTATAGTTGTAATTCCAGTTTGGTTCTGGGAGACGGTCTGTGTAGCTCCGTTCACTCCGCCGCCATTTTTCGGTTCCGGCGATAGGGTCTTTAAAGAGGTGATTAAACCCACCAGAGTGGGCTCTAATCCGATCTGACTGGTGTCCTTACAAGAGGAGGAAATTTGGACACAGAGAGAAACACCAGGGTGACACACACACAGGCAAGAGCATCTGAGGACACGGAGTGAAGCAGTCACCTGCGAGCCAAGGAGAGAGGCCTCAGAGGGAACCAACCCTGCCAACACCTTGATCTTGGACTTCCAGCCTCCAGACTGTGAGAAAATACATTTCTGCTGTTTAAGCTCCCAGTGTGTGGTATGGCAGCCCTAGTAAACCAGTACACCAGTGTGATATATTTTGGACTATCATGTCTGATAATAATAATTGTAAGTGCTTCCTAAAGCCCAGAGGTAACAGATTACATCATTACATCTGTAGGTACTCTCTAGATATTCTTATTCCCATTTTGCAAATGAGGGGAATGACTTAGCTAGAGTCAAAGTCACAGAGCTAGGAGGACAGGCCTGGGCTCAAATCCACATCTTTCGGACACCAGGGCTCCTCACCACTAGCTGTGGAAATGCTGATCTTCCCGGCCTGGCCCCTTCTCCCAATGCACGTACTGCCCCTTATTTTTCTCTGTGGCTCTCTGTTTCTCTGGAGTACTAGCTACAGTTTGTAATTATGCATTTAATGCTGGGATCATTTTTTCAATTTCTACCTCCTTCACTGGTCCTTCATGTAGCACTATGCTTATAATCATGGGAATGGGGTGGGTTTGGAACAGGCCTCTGGATTTTCCTGCCACGCGAAAGGCAGCCAGCTCTTTGCACAAGGTGAAAGGATCAAGTTCGGGGGCACTGGCAAGTAACAGCAACTGCTGTTGGGCTCTTTCATTTATACCTTAATATTGTGCACGCGGCCTCGGAGTAGAGCCTGTCACTTAACCTTCCCACACGGTGAGCCCGCCTGGCCCGTGTTCTAGGACCTGTCTTCACTTTGTAATACGCTCCAAGGCGGGACGCTGTGAGCCACCTCACACCTCCGCTGGTGGCTTGGCTTTGCTTTTCCAGACTCTCCACTCTGTTAACACATCTGGGTGAAGTGGCAGCTGCTTATTTGGAGAAAAATGGAGTCTTAAAAAATGGAGCCTGGTCACTTGTACCAGATTGTGGCTCCTCAGTGAACAAGATCCTAGCAGGTACTTGTTTTAGTGGTCACACTGTGTTAATCACCTACTTCAGCCAATGTAATATTATGGTGAGAGTGGTTATTATTTTCCCACTGATGTTTGCAAGCTGAGTCGGAAACACTGTGTACATTTCCCCCCTAACCCAAACTAACAGAAAAATTCTATATACTTCCCAAGGGCTGAATTTTATATAAACAGATTATTTTTTCTCTCTGTGGCTTTTTATTTTTAGTTTTTTTCTCCCTACCGCATTTTACCATTTAATGCTTTAGAAAGAATGAATACTATTCTACATTTTTATATTCTAAACACCACTGCTACAAAATTCTATAGAATTTTTCTATTGGCCTTTTTTTTCAAGTTATGGTTTTAAAAATAATCTAGAACTAATTTGCCTAATGAATATGCAATTATTGCAAGAGTCTTGAAGTTTTTGAAAACCTTCAGTCAGCATCTTTCTGGGACACGGTGATGAATGTAGCATCAGGCACTTGGAAGCTGTTTCTAGTGTGGCATCAGCAGGTATAATTTTTGCATATTTTAAAACTTCATAGAATGCAGTCATTTACTGTGAATTTATTACTCTAGCTAGAGTAATTGTGTTTACCTAGTCTAGCTTCCTCTACTGGTGCAGTGGATACATCATTGCTACTGGGGCCCTTCTGCGGTTGAAATAGAAATCATATATGACAATGATAATAGAATATGCAGGAGAAAAGAGAGTGCAGTTTGGTTCTGTTATTGCTAATAATAGCTACCATCTATAACATGCTTATCTCATGCACTTTACATGTCTTAATCTTCACTTAACTGTAATCCAGAGAGCAAGGAAATCCTATCATTCTTTAATAAATAAGGAAAATAGGCTTTGAAAGGCTAAGAAAATTTCTGAAGAGCACACAGGTCATAAGTGGCAGAACCTATGTTCTTAAACATTTATTATCAAGCACACTTCCGTGCTATGCACTTTGGCAAGTCTAGGAGTGAACCTTATCTGGATCCTACCTTCAGAATATTTCACTTCTGGTAGAAGAGAGAAGACAAACAACTATGGTAGATAGCCAAGAAAAGTCAGAAAAGAGACAAGTTAGAGGGCCGCGTCATGGAAGCAGAAGCAAAGGAAAGGGAAGGAAGTTTGATCTCAGTAGAGATAAAATTTGCCCTCAGGGGGAGGCTGATGTTCAGAGGTTTTTGCTCACAACTCCCCATTTTCTGCCTATTGTGCACATTGTGTTTTTGAAAGTGGCCCCTGGACAGAATTTTTCAGTAACTGATTTTGACCTGAAAAACTAGCTTCCTCCTGTGTGTTTTTCCCAGTACCTGAGTGAAGAAGCCAGCTGGGCTTTCTCCATTGCTGAAGCAGGCAAAAGCATCCTAGCCCCAGCTGTGGGGTTCATTAGCCTCTGCTGTCAAACTGCTGTGCTTATGAGGCTGTGAAAGGCACAGTGCCTTCCCAGCCCTAGCTGGGGCACAGGCTGTCACAGCCCCCACAGAAGCACGCAGCGCTTGTAGTCGAGTGCTGGAACATGGCATCTCATGTACGGTCGTCCTTCTGTGGGATTGCTGTGCTTTGCCTTGCCGAACAGAACACAGTGATTTCTTCCACACTCGGTGTGTGTTAACATTCTTCTTCCTTCGGGCTCCAGGTGAATATCAGTGTTCTTTTGGTTGCAGGTAGCAGAAGCACTCCAACTAGCTTAAGCAAATAAAGGAGAGTTTATTAAAAGAATCTCAGGGACTGAGGCCAAGGGAAGGTGACAGGGGCTGGGTGGAGGTGGGAAAAGTGGGGGACATTTGTAAGAGTATCAGCAATGAAAAAAAACAAAAAACCAGAATCTCAGGGACTAGACCCAGGGACCAGAATAATCACCAGGAGCCAAGGCAGTTACCCTCTTGGTAACTGGTAATCTTCTCTCTCTTGGGTTACACAGACTTGTGCTTCTGGTTGTTTCTTTATATCTGTTTATTTATTTCTCCCCATCAGTTGTCTCTTCTTATAACTTCATGCCAGAATAAGGCATTCATAGCTCCCAAAGTCCCTCTTCTCAATTTGAGCTAAAAGAAACTCAAACTGTGCCCCAATTCTGTTGCTACAAGTGACAAGTCTAAATATTCAAGGCTGAGTCCAGTTTCCTGCGATGGTGAAGTCATGTAATAGGGACACGACATCAGGCCCCCACCCTGTCCCAGCCCCAGTATGTGGGGTGCATTTTGCAGAAGAAGAAGTCAAGGGATGGGCAATCATGTAGGTAATTGCATATTTATACATAAAGAATCTGACATAATTTTGTATTTTCCTAGGGGTTAGTATAGCATGCTAACTACCCGTTAGAGGGCAAAGCACTTCTATCTTTTTAGAACAAATGAGGTTCACTCGGGCTGTGTAAAAACTACAATTGATGTAGCTATCCATGTAAAACATCTGCTGCTGAGAGAAAAGTTTGGATTGTTTTGAATTAATTAGGTCAGTTAATGATACTCAAATACACAAAATAATTGCTTATGCATCCTCATCAAAGTGTGAATAAGATTTGGGTGGTTCTCACTGGCATTGGGCACCTAAAACTACCTCTGTGTCACATGCCTCTTCTGCAGCGGGTTCTCTTTGTGTCCTGAGGCAGAAGTGATCTTCCCTTCTCCAAATTTCCAAATAAGTGCTTTGCAATTCTAGCATGTTTTATTTCCTTATACCTGTTTGTGTGTTTTTTATCTCCCAACAGATGGTTGCTTGGTGAGGAGAGTATTTGTCTTGTTCTACTGCCCTCAACTAAGATTGATTGTAGTGTCTTGTACATGGTAGTTTTCCAAATCTTATATGCTGAATATGTAAGTCACTTAAGTGGCCCATAGTAAACCAGACAAACTAGTAATTAGTTCAGAACTCTTTTGAAGCAGAGATTCTTCAACACTTCAATTAATTAATCAAATATTCTAGTACTGGCAAGGTGCCTAGCACTGTGCTTAGTGCTACTAGTTAAGTGGCTTTATAGTTTATTAGCTAAGATCTTAGGAAGGCTTAACCTGAGCCTCAATGTTTCCAGCTGCAAACTGAGGGTGTGGGGAGAGGGGAGGAGGGGGAGTAATAATGCTTTCCTGGTGGGATGGTTTTAAGGGTTAGAAATTATACATAGAGAGCACCAAGAACAGAGTAAACTATTTTTTTTCTTGGTTTAATTGTAGTTATTACTTACTGAGGTCGGTATGGATTTTCATGCATAATTCTCAAGTGTAAGAAAAGTCACGTTTCTTTATTTTTCTGATTTATATATATTTTTTATGATCTCCCCCATTCCCTAGGAGAGAATTCAATTTCAGTTGTATTCTAAAGGCCACTAACCCTTCCAAGGCTGTGAGAAGTCTCTATAGATCAGCGTCTTCTGTATTTGGGAAAGGCTCCCTGGACCTCAGTCGACTGGGTCCAGTTTATCAAACTTTCTCGTATTGAATCTGGATTTTGAGTAGTAATAGGAAAGTGTTTTCTATTAGAGGAATGCATTGATGTTTTATTTCTTGTATAGTATTCTTATATTTAAATGTCAGACCCATTTTTATCTTATTTTGGTGTGTGGAGTGAGGAATGGATCCAATTTTATCTTTTCCATATAACTCACCAGTTACTCTAGTATCACTTACAAGATCCATCCTTTCCCAGCTCACTTGAGATGCTGACTTTGAATTAATGAAAAATTTAAATTATATAAATTAAATCATTAAATGCTAAATTTCATATATGATTAGGTCTATCTCTGGCTTATTTGTTCCATTTGTCTTTCTGTCTATTCTTGCACCAATAAAACATGAAAAAATTTTTATGGGTTTAAACATGTTTTTATATCAAACTCATTTCTCCTATTACTTATAGTTTTCCTAAGTGAGCTTAATAATCAGTTTTATCTCCTGGAAAATAAAAACCTAATGGCATTTAATTTGAGCTCATTAAGTATAAAAAATTAACTTTGGGAGGATTAAAAACTTTATGATCTTGGTTCTTCCTAGCCAAGAATAGGAAAACTATTTTTATTTGTTTAAGTCTACTTTTGTGTCTTTCAAAGATACTTTACAGTATTTCTCATGTGGATTTTGATGCAGCATTATTACTTTGATAACAGTATTATTATTACTCTTATAAATTGTCTTTTTCCTTCCATTGTGTCTTCTAGTAGGATTTTTTATTACATGTCTCTTTGATTTGAGTGTGTGTCTTAGATGTGTTGAATTTTGCTTTATTAGCCAATTGGAAAGTATTACAGGTGTGTTAAGCCCATTTACATTTTTTGATGTGCTTGAGAGGTTTGACCTCATTTGTGCCACATTATTTTTATGTGATGTGATGTATGTACATAAGTAGTATTTCACTTTGGCCTATTTTATTTGCTTGCTTTATCTCCTTTCTTTTTAAAAAAAATATCTCTTTGGCATTTAGGAAGGTCTGGAATCTTGGTCTGATGGCTATGTTTAGATGAACACCTTTATGTAACACACTTAAATTTTTCTGTTTTGGGTATTACCTAATGCTTCCTTACTAGGAGCGATATTGAAATTAGCTAGCAATCTTTCTTCCCCTTTGCCTCCTTCTCCTGTAGCATCTGATGTAATGTCATTTCCCCTCAATTAATACTTATAAGGCAGTCTTGGAGCTTAATCTCCTTCTTGATGCTCTTTCCTTGTCTGTTTCCATTTTCATCAGCTATTCCTGAAAAGGAGGAAAAGGAAAATGGCAGAACCTTTCTTCATACCTCTTCCTCCCACAGAGCCTGGGGAAGTGCGGAGGTTGGGGAATGAGACCAGATTTTGACAGGGAAGGGGAACCACTGAAGGTAGTTTTGACACTTTTTGGAGTGCTTTATAGATGGAGAGACAATTCCCACTATGGGGAGCAGTAGCCCACTGTCTTTTATTACCCTGGGGAAAGCTGAGAGGGGAGGCAGTTTTTAGATCATCCACGAGTCTAGACTAGTGGTTCTCAACCTTCCTAATGCAGCGACCCTTTAATACAGTTCCTCATGTTGTGGTGACCCCCAACCATAAAAGTATTTTCATTGCTACTTCATAACTGTAATTTTGCTACTGTCATGAATCGCCATCAGAAATATGTGTTTTCCGATGGTCTTAAGCGACCCCTGTGAAAGGGTCGTTCGACCCCCAAAAGGGTCGTGACCCACAGGTTGAGAACCGCTGGGCTAGACACTAGGAGCCTGGGATCCATCTCTCAGCAAACATCTGTGTTCAAGTTTCACAGGAAAGCTGCAGTGCCATCTGCATCAGCGGACACTGCAAGTGTATCTGATGGACAGGCCCTTCCCCAAATATTCTGAACTGCCCACGTTATTGAGCGTATGAGACAGGGAAGGGGCTTCCTTCAGCTTGAACTTGTCTGAAATGGAATTTCCCATTACAAATATAGCCTTCTGATAAAGGCCAGTGTAGCTTAGTTGGTTGATCATCGTCCCATGTGCCAAAGAGTTGATGGTTTGATTCCCCGTCAGAGCACATGCTAGGTTGTAGGTTTGATCCCCAATAGGGGGCTTGCAAGAGGCAGCTGATTGATCAGTGTTTTGTTTTCACATCGATGTTTCTCTCTCCCCTCCTCTCTTCCACTCTCTCTAAAGTCCAATAAAAAATATTTTTAAAAAAGAGATGTAAAAATTTGACTTTTTAAAATATTCAGTGTCATGGAGTAAAATTCTGACCTCATCTCATGGAGCAAACTCTCATATATATGAGATAATGGAATGGAGGCTTAAGATACCAAAACAGCAAGCTGATTCAGGATAGAGAAGATAAGGGGAGCCTGGAGTTACCCCTGAAGTACTGGAGTGTGGCCACCGGAGTCTTTTGTTGGTTGATACAACCTTGGGTGGGGAGAGGTGTGTTGGGCATGTTGCTGATTTGAATACATGTTTCTTTCCAAGTAAGTCTGTTGGACTTAAGAATCTCTGCACTCTGTCTTTCTGTCTCAAATGTCTCTCTCTCCTCTAAAGAGTTGCTTCTGACCTTGTGTGAGCTCTTTTGGTCTATTTATTCCAGACTTCTGCTTACTCATCCCTCATCGAATCAGAATATGGCTGCTTGGTAAAGAATGAGAGAAAGGACTCCAGTGAAGAATGTGTTATCCCGGGTTCAAAGCTGAATTGTATTAATTAGAATTCAAATAAAATTGGATGTCAGTATGAAGATTTTTATGACCCAAAGCTAGACTGCATATCCATGGAAAGATCGAGATTCCTCTTAAAGTTAGGGACATGATGGCTGTGGATTGCATTTTCTGTCAGCTCATTTTCTTGTTTTTCTTAGATCTTTTATTGCTCAGAGTGTTTCTGTTTTGACATGAAGTAAAAGCTGTAATTTTTTTTTTTTTTTTTTGCAAATGGCCAATTCTGATTTTCTTTAAAAATTTTTATTTATTTATTTTTTAAACTTATTTTTGTTAAAGATGTTTCTCCTTTTTTTCCCCATTGACACCCTCCTCCCCATCCCTCATATCCCGTCCCAGGCTTTGTTGTCTGTGTCCATCGGTTATGTGTACATGCATGTAAGTTCTGTGGTTTATCTCTTCCCTCCCCCCAACTCCCTCTTCTGAGGGTTGTCAGTCTGTACCCTACATCCACGTCTCTGGGTCTACCCTATTCCCCAGACTGTTATGTTCATTATATTCCACAAATCAGTGAGATCATGTGATATTTATCTTTCTCTGCTTGGCTTGTTTCGATTAGGATAATACTTTCCAGGTCCATCCATGTTATCTCAAAGGATAAGAGATCTTTCTTTATTACAGCTGCATAGTACTCCATTGTGTATATGTATCACAGCTTTGTTACCCATTCATCTACTGATGGACACTTGGACTGTTTCCACATCTTAGCTATGGTAAATAGTGCTGCTATGAACATGGGGGCACATACATTCTTTCTGATTGGTGTTTCAGGCTTCTTAGGGTATATTCCTAGAAGTGGGATCACTGGGTCAAATGGAAGTTCCATTTTTAATTTTTCGAGGTAAAGCCATATTGTTTTCCATAGTGGCTGCACCAGTCTGCATTCCCACCAGCAGTGTACTAGAGTCCCCTTTTCTGCACACCCTCGCCAACACTTGTTGTTTAATGATTTGTTGATGGTGGCCATTCTGACAGGTGTGAGGTGATAGTTGTCTTTATTTGCATCTCTCTGATGATTAGTGATGTTGAGCATTTCTTCATATGTCTCTTGGCCATTTGTATGTCCTGTTTGGAGAGGTGTCTATTCAGCTCCTCTGCCCATTTTTTAATTGGGTTCTTTTTCTTCCTTTTGTTGAGTTGTATGAGTACTCTATATATTTTGGAAATTAACCTCTTATTCAATGTATCATTGGCAATGATGCTCTCCCATATAGTGGGTTGCCTTTTCATTTTCATAGTTGTTTCTTTTGCTGTGCAGAAGCTTTTGAGTTTGATGTAGTCCCATGTGCTCATTTTCTTCATTTCTGTTGCCTTAGGTGATGTATCAGTGAAAATTCTGCTGCGTATGATGTCTGAAATTTTGTTGCCTACATTTTCTTCTAGGATTTTTATGGATTCACAGGTCACATTTAAGTCTTTTATCCATTTTGAGTTTATTCTTGTGTAGGGTGTAAGTTGATGGTCTAGTTTCATTTTTTTGCATGTAGCTGTCCAATTTTCCCAACACCATTTATTAAAGAGGCTGTCTTTGTTCCATTGTATGCTCTTGCCTCCCTTGTCAAATATTAATTGAGCATAATGTCTTGGGTCCATTTCTGGGTTCTTTGTTCTGTTCCACTGGTCTATATGCCTGTTCTTGTGCCAGTACCAGGCTGTTTTGATTACAGTCGCTTGGTAGTATACCTGATATTTGGTATTGTGATCCCACTTACTTTGTCCTTCTTTTTCAAGATTGCGGTGGCTATTCAGGGTCTTTTTTGGTTCCATATGAACTTTTGAAGTACTATGTTTTGGTATTTTGATGGGGATTTCATTGAATCTATAGATTGCTTTGGGTAGTATGGACATTTTAATGATGTTAATTCTTCCGCTCCATGAACAAGGTATGTGCTTCCACTTTTTTATATCTTCCTCTATTTCTTTTTTCAATGACCTGTAGTTTTCTGCAAATAGGACTTTTACTTCTTTGGTTAAGTTAATTCCTAGGTATCTTAATTTTTTTGCTGCAGTAGTAAATGGGATTGTTTTTTTAGTTTCTCTTTCTGTGACTTCATCATTGGTGTATAAGAATGCCATCGATTTCTTGACGTTAATTTTGTATCCTGCTACTTTGCCAAATTCATGTATTAAGTCTAGTAGATTTTTGATGGAGTCTTTAAGGTTTTCTATGTTTAATGTGTCATCTGCAAATAATGACAGTTTCACTTCTTCCTTTCCAATTTGGATTTCTTTTATATTTTCTTCATGACTGACTGCTGGAGCTAAGACTTCCAGTACTATGTTAAATAAGAGTGGAGAAAATGGGCATCCCTGTCTTGTCCCTGTTCTTAAGGGAAATGCCTTTAGTTATTGCCCATTGAGTATGATGTTGGCTGTAGGTCTTTCATATATGGCCTTTATTATGTTGAGATATGATCCCTCTATTCCCACATTGCTGTGCGTTTTTATCAGAAATGGGTGCTGGATTTGGTCGAAGCTTTTTCAGCATCTATTGGTATGATCATGTGGTTTTTATTCTTCATTTTGTTTATGGGTGTATCACATTTATTGATTTGTAAATATTTTATGAGCCTTGCATCCCTGGGATGAATTTCACTTGGTCATGGTGAATAATTTTTTTTGATGTATTGCTGGATTTAATTTTCTAGCATTTTGTTCAGGATTTTGGCATCTATGTTCATCAGGGATATTGGCCTGTAGTTTTCTTTCTTTATAGTATATTTTTCTGGTTTTGGAATTAGAATTATGCTGGCCTCATAAAATGAGTTTGGAAGTCTTCCTTCTTCTTGAATTTTTTGAAATAGTTTGAGGAGAATGGCTGTTAGTTCTTTGAATGTTCAGTAAAACTCCCCCATGAAGCCATTTGGGTCTGGGCTTTGGTTTGCTGGGAGAGTCTTGATTACCTCTTCAATTTCCTTAGTTGTTATTGGTCTGTTAAAGTTTTCTATCCCTGGTCCAGTTTTGGGAGACTATGTTTCTAGAAATTTGTCCATTTCACTTAGATTGTCGAATTTGTTGCTATATAATTGTTCATAGTAATTGTTAACAATCCTTTGTATTTCTGTGGTGTCAGTTGTTACTTCTCTTTTATTTTTGATTTTGTGTAATTGGGTTCTCTTTGTTTCTTGGTGAGTCTAGCTAACGGTCCATCCATCCTGGTTATCTTTTTGGAAAACCAGCTCTTTGTTTCATCGATCCTTTGAATTTTTTTTTTTTTTTTTGTGTGTGTGTCTATGTCATTTATTTCCGTTCTGATCTTTACTATTTCCTTCCTTCTACTTGCTCTGGGGTTTTGTTTTTGTTTGCTTTCTAGTTCTTTAAGTTGTAAGGCTAGATAGTCGATTAGAAATTTTTCTAGTTTCTTGAGGTAGGCCTGTAGTGCTTATAAACTTCCCTCTCAGAACTGCTTTTGCTGCATCCCATAGATTTTGTGGTGTTGTGTGTTCATTTTCATTAGTTTCCAGGAAGTTCTTAATTTCTTCCTTGATTTCCTCAATAATATGCTATTTAGCCTCCACGTTTTCAAATGTCTTTGCATCTTCTTGTTGCAATTGATTTTTAGTTTCATGCCATTGTAATCTGAGAAGATGCTTGATATGATTTCAATGTTCTTACACTTGTAGAGACTTAGTTTGTGCCCTAACATGTGGTCGATCTTTGAGAATGTCCCATGTGCACTTGAGAAGAATGTGAATTCTGCGGTTTTTGGGTGTATTTCTCTGTAGATATCTATTAAGTTCAATTGGTCTAGTGCTTCATTTAGAGTCTTTGTTTCCTTGCTAAGTTTTTGTCTAGAGGATCTATCCAGCGATGTCAGTGGGGTGTTGAAGTCCCCTGCTATGGTTATATTGCTGTCGATTTCTCTTTTGAAGTCCTCCAGAAGATTTCTAATATATTTTGGTGCTTCTATATTGGGTGTGTATATGTTTATCAAGGTTATGTCTTCCTATTGTATAGATCCTTTCAATATTATGTAGTGGCTTTCTTTGTCTTAGTTATGGCCTTTATTTTGAAATCTATTTTATCAGATATGAGTATTGCTACCCCAGCTTTTTTCCCTTTCCATTTGCTTGGAAGATTTATTTTTCATCCCTTCACTTTCAACCTATGTGAGTCTTTTGTTGTGAGATGGGTCTCTTGTAAACAACATATATATGAGTCATGCTTTTTTTTTTTTTTGCTTTCATTTTTTTTTAATTTTTAATTTTTTTTTTTGTTACAGATGTTTCTCCTTTTTTACCCCATAGAAATCCCCTACCCCATACCCCCCGCCCTGTCACCGGCATTGTTGTCCATGTCCATTGGTTATGCATACATGCATATAAGTTCTGTGGTTTATCTCTTCCTACCCCCCCCACCCGCTCTTCTGTGGGATGTCAGTCTGTGCCCTAGTTCCATGTTTCTAGGTCTACTGTATTCCTCAGACTGTTATGTTCATTATATGTCCTGTTTGGAGAGGTATCTATTCAGCTCCTCTGCCCATTTTTTAATTGGATTCTTTGTCTTCATTTTAGTGAGTTGTATGAGCACTCTATATATATCAGATAACCCCTTATCTGATATATCATTGGCACTGATGTTCTCCCATACAGTGGGTTGCCTTTCCATTTTGATGATTGTTTCTTTTGCTGTGCAGAAGCATTTTAGTTTGATGTAGTCCCATGTGTTCATCTTTTCCTTTGTTTCTTTTGCCATAGGTGATATATCAGTGAAAATTCTGCTGCATATGATGTCTGAAATTTTGATGCCTACAATTTCTTCTAGAATTTATATGGATTCATGAGTCACATTTAACTCTTTTATCCATTTTGAGTTTATTTTTGTGTAGGGTGTAAGTTGATGGTCTAGTTTCATTTTCTTGCATGTTGCTGTCCAATTTTACCAACACCATTTATTAAAGAAACTGTCTTTACTCCACTGTAAGCTCTTGCCACGTTTGTCAAATATTAATTGAGCATATTGCCTGGGGTCCATTTCTGGGTTCTCAGTTCTGTTCCACTGGTCTATATGCCTGTTCTTGTGCCAGTACCAGGCTGTTTTGATTACAGTTGCTTTGTAGTATAACCTGATATCTGCTATTGTGATCGCACCTACTTTGTCCTCCTTTTTCAAAATTGCTGTGGCTATTCGGGGACTTTTTTGTTCTATATGAACTTTTGAAGTATTTGTTCTAGTTCTGTGAAATATGTCGTTGTATTTTGATGGGGATTGCATTGAATCTATAGATTGTTTTGGGTAGTATGGACATTTTAATGATGTTAATTCTTCCAATTCATGAATAAGGTATGTGCTTCCACTTTTTTATATTTTCCTCTCTTTCTTTTTTCAATATCCTGTAGTTTTCTGCAAATAGGTCCTTTACTTCTTTGGTTAAAATTATTCCTAGGTATCTTAACTTTTTGGCCTCAATGGTAAATGGGATTGTTTTCTTAGTTTCTCTTCCTGTGAGTTCATCATTGATGTATAAGAATGCCATCAATTTCTTGATGTTAATATTGTATCCTGCTACTTTTCCAAATTCATTTATTAAGTCTAGTAAATTTTTGATGGAGTCTTTGGGGTTTTCTACGTATATTGTTATGTCTTCTGCAAATAATGACAATTTCACTTCCTCCTTTCCAATTTGGATCCCTTTTATTTTCTTCCTGTCTGATTGCTGTGGCTAAGACTTCCAGTACTATGTTAAATAAGAGTAGCGAAAATGGGCATCCTTGCCTTGTTCCTGTTCTTAAGGAAAATGCTTTTAGTTTTTGCCCATTGAGTATGATGTTGGCTGTAGGTCTTTCATATATGGCCTTTCTTATGTCGAGATATGGTGCCTCTATTCCCACATTGCTGGGCCTTTTTATCAGAAATGGGTGCTGGATTTTGTCGAAGGTTTTTTCAGCATCTATTGATATGATCATGTGATTTTTATTCTTCATTTTATTTATGTGGTGTATCAAGTTTATTGATTTGCGAATATTGTACCAGCCTTGCATCCCTGGGATGAATCCCACTTGGTCATGGGGTATAATTTTTTTGGTGTATTGCTGGATCCAATTCGCTCGTATTTTGTTCAGGATTTTGGCATCTATGTTCATCAGGGATATTGGTCTGTAGTTTTCTTTCTTTGTAGTGTCTTTCTGGTTTTGGAATTAGAATTATGCTGGCTTCATAAAACAAGTTTGGAAGTCTTCCTTCTTCTTGAATTTTTTGTAATAGTCTGAGGAGAATGGGTGTTAGTTCTTCTTTGAATGTTCGGTAAAATTCCCCCGTGAAGCAATCTGGGCCTGGGCTGTGGTTTGCTGGGAGAGTCTTGATTACATCTTCAATTTCTTCTGTTGTTATTGGTCTGTTCAAGTTTTCTATCTCTTCCAGGTCCAGTTTTGGGAGACTATGTGTTTCTAGAAATTTGTCCATTTCACTTTGTTGAATTTGTTGCCATATACTTGTTCATAGTAGTTGTTAACGATCTTTTGTATTTCTGTGGTGTCAGTTGTTACTTCTCCTCTTTCATTTCTGATTTTGTGTATTTGGGTTCTCTCTCTTTGTTTCTTGGTGAGTCTAGCTAAGAGTCCATCAATCTTGTTTATCTCTTCGAAAAACCAGCTCTTTGTTTCATTGATTCTTTGAATTGTTTTTTTTTGGTCTCTATGTCATTTATTTCTGCTCTTATCTTTACTATTTCCTTCCTTCTACTTGCTCTGGGGTTTTCTTTTTGTTTGCTCTCTAGTTCTTTAAGTTGTGAGGTTAGATAGTCTATTAGAGATGTTTCTTGTTTTTTTTCAGGTAGGCCTGTAGTGCTATGAACTTCCCTCTCAGAACTGCTTTCGCTGCATCCCATCGATTTTGTGTTGTTGTGTCTTCATTTTCATTGGTTTCCAGGAAGTTTTTTTATTTCTTCCTTGATCTCCTCAGTAACGCATTCATTGTTTAATAACATGTTATTTAGCTTCCATATGTTCAAATGTCTTTGTATGTTCTTGCAATTGATTTCTAGTTTCATGCCATTGTGATCTGAGAAGATGCTTGATATGATTTCAGTCTTCTTGAACTTGTAGAGACTTAGTTTGTGCCCTAACATGTGGTCTGCCTTTGAGAATGTCCCATGTGCACTTGAGAAGAATGTGAATTCTGTAGTTTTGGGTGTAATTCTCTGTAGATATCTATTAAGTTCATTTGGTCTAGTGCTTCATTTAGAGTCTCTGTTTCCTTGCTAATTTTTTGTCTAGAGAATCTATCCAATGATGTCATTGGGGTGTTGAAGTCCCCTGCTATGATTGTATTGCCATCGATTTCTCTTTTGAAGTCCTCCAGGAAATTTTTAATATATTTTGATGCTCCTATATTGGGTGCATATATGTTTATCAAGGTTATATCTTGCTGTTGGGTAGATCCTTTCAATATTATATAGTGGCCTTCTTTGTCTCTAGTTATGGCCTTCATTTTGAAATCTATTTTATCAGATATGAGTATTGCTACCCCAGCTTTTTTTTCCCTTTCTGTTTGCTTGGAACATTTTTTTCCATCCCTTCACTTTCAACCTATGTGAGTCTTTTGTTGTGAGGTGGGTCTCTTGTAAACAACATATAGATAAGTCATGCTTTCTTTTTTTTTTTAATCCTCATCGGAGGACATTTTTCCATCTTTTGTACAGACAGAGTGGGAGGGAGAGAGAGAGGAAGAGAGAGAGAGGGAAACATCGATGTGAAAGGGACACATCGAGTGGCTGCCACCCGCACGACCAACCAGGGCCGGGGACAAACTGCAACCGAGGTACATGCCCTTTAGCGGGAACCGAACCCGGGTCTCTCTGGACCGCAGGTGGACGCTCTAACCGCTGAGCCAAACCGGCCAGGGCATAAGTCATGCTTTCTTATCCAATCAGCTACTGTCTCTTCTTATAGGAGCATTCAGTCCATTTACATTTAAGGTGATTATTGATATGTACTTATTTATTGCCATTTTTGTTTAGTGTGGTTCTATATTTCTTCCCATTTCTTCTGTTAATTACAGTAGTCCTTTTAACATTTCTTGCAGTGCTGGTTTGGTGCTAATGTATTTCCTTAGCCTTTTTGTTTTTTTGTCTGGGAAGCTCTTTTTTTGACCTTCTATTTTGAATGATAACCTTGCTGGGTAGAGTAGTCCTGGATTCAGATCCTTGTTTTTCATGACCTTGATTACTTCATGCCACTCCCTTCTGGCCTGTAGTGTTTCTTGTGAGAAATCAGCTGAGAGCCTTATGGGGTTTCCTTTGTAGGTAACCTGTTGCTTATCTCTTGCTTTTAGGATTCTCTCTTTGTCTTTAATTTTTGGCATTTTGTTTACTATGTGTTTTGGTGTGGACCTGTTTGGGTTCTTCTTACTTGGGGCTCTCTGTGCTTCTTGAACTTGAATGCCTTCTTCCTTCACCAAATTAGGGAAGTTTTCTGTCACCATTTCTTTGAGTATGTTCTCTAACCCTTGCTCATTTTCTTCTTCTTCGGGGACTCCTATGATGCAAATATTATTACGTTTCCAGTTGTCCCCCAGTTCTCTTAAGCTGTCTTCCTGTTTTTTAATTGTTTTTTCCTTTTGTTTTCTGATTGGTTGATTTTTTCTACCCTGTCTTTTAATTCACTGATCCAGTCCTCTAAAAGCTGTGATTTTCACTTGTTTCTAATTTTTGGTAACTTAAATGAATAAAATCAAGGGTGAATCTTTTAGGCATTCCCTGTCCTTTTCTCCTTCCACATTTTTTATTACATGAGAAAGAAATGAAAAAGAGAAAGAAGTAGCTATAAAAGGTGGAAATAAGCTCTCATCATTTGAAGTGGTTGTTTTTTTCCCCACAGGCTCTGTGGGGAATTCTGAGCATTAGCTTCAAAAAGGCCATTACGGTGCCAAAGCTGCTTTTAGATTTGGCTTGTTGGGACCCTTTTTGTGAACTCCAGCACTAATAATGGGAAGTGTTGATTCTTGAAATAGAGGAAGGGTGATGTAATGGCCAAAAATCATAGGCTAGATCTATCCAAAAGTTTCTAAAGTGTGAGAATTTCCAGTTCTTTCTCCTCCTTGCTCTTAAAGATGGTGCTGATTTACCCTTTTTTGTACTTATGCCTTTGGTGTCATTCTAGACTGTTTTTTTTTTTTGTTGTTTTTTTTGCATTTTGGTGATGTAAAACTGGAGGAAATTGGGAGACGAGAAAGGGGAAATGGGACTTTTCTAGGGCTGGTGATGAATATTTTGAAGAGTTTGACAAGTGAGCCATGGAAGAAGTTGTCTGTGAAGGAAGTGGAGGAGAGAGAAAAGTGAAAATTTAAAGTAAATTTTTCCTGAGCTGAATATCCCCCACTCATGGTATTTGAGAATACTAGTGAAGAACTTGAGTTATTTAAAAATCATTATTTTGGCCTGGCCGGTTTGGCTTAGTGGTTAGAGCATCGGCCTGTGGACCAGAGAGACCTGGGTTCGGTTCCCACTGAGGGCACGTACCTTGGTTTCAGTTTGTCCCCGGCCCTGTTTGTAGTCATGTGGGAGGCAACCACTCAGTGTGTCTCTCTCATGTCCATGTTGTTCTCTCTCTCTCTCCTTCCCACTATATCTGAAGATAAATATAAAAATGTCCTTGGGTGAGAATTAAAAAAAAATAAATAAATAATATAAAAATTATCATTTGTTTCCAGACTGTAGTTCTTCAATTGTAATAACATTCTAAGACTAGCCCTCATGGGTGGTACCATCGTAAGGTTTATACTTGAGTTACTTGTTATAATAACTTTATTTCTGGTCTCTCTCTCTCTTTTTTTTTATCCTCACCTGAGGACATTTTTCCATTTTGTTGTTCAGATAGAGTGGAAGGGAGAGAAGAGAGAGAAACATCGACATGAAAGGGACACATGGAGTGGCTGCAACCAGGGCCGGGGACAAACTGCAACCAAGATACATGCCCTTAGTGGGAACTGAACCCGGGTCTCTCATGACCACAGGCCAACGCTCTAACCGCTGAGAAAAACTGGCCAGGGCTATTTCTCATCTCTTATAGAACATTTCTTAGGTCCAGTATGGAAAACAGGTTACATCTCACATATGAACTCTTGAGTAGTGTAACTTCTGGAGCTCTGTATTGAGGATTACGAAACCCCATGTGGGTCTTAGTGAAAAAGAACACCCTGATTGATTAGTAATGTCTGCACGGGTATTAGATGCTGATGGATATTCACATGCCATAGATTCTTCCACCTACTTTGGAAAACACTCTTCTACACTTTTCCTGTGATGTAAAGCTAATGTGAGCGAGAAGACCTGCAGGACTCTGCTGTTTACAACTGCTTTTTGTTGTTAAAACTAAGTGGCAGGGTACTATCAAGTTTTAATGGAATAGAAGGGAGTGAGTTAATTAACAGGAAACATTTTTTTCCCCTTAGCTTTATTGAGATATGATCGACATATTACATTGTGTAAGTTTAAGGTGTACAATGTGTTGATGTGATACACTTATATATTGCAAAGTGATTACTTCCATAATGTTAGCTAACACCTGCATCACAGCACATGATTACCATTTTGAGTGTGTGTGTGGTGAGAACATTTAATATCTACTCTCTTACTGACTCTCAAGTTTATAATATAATAGTATTAACTACTATCACTGTGTTGTACATCAGATCCCTAGAACTTATTCACATATTAACTGGAAATTTGTACTGTGACTAACATCTCCCTATGTCCACCCCCACCTAGCCCCTGATGACCACACCCTACCCTCTATTGATATGAGTTTAGCTTTTTTAGAGTCCACATATAACTGAGATCATACAGCATTTGTCTTTTTCTCTCTGACTTGTTTCATTAACACAGCAATGTTTTTATGTAAGGAATTAATCTTTGGGTTCTGTGAAATGGAAGAAGTGACCTTGATTTCACTACTCTGTTGGACCTAAAAGTTCCATTGGAGCTCTGAGCACCACACAGACTAACTGGGTTCAGAAAGTCAAGCACTTTGTTGTATGAATTATTCATCGTAACTGCGTCCACTGCCTAGAATCCCTGCAGCAGTAGTTCTTAACCCTTTTACCTTAAGTCACCCCACATTTTATTAAACTGTTTTCCTCTTTATAAATATAATATTTCTAAGAAGAACATTTCTGTAGTTATGGGAATTTGGTTTGTTTATAATAGCTTCCATTCCTGGGCTAAATGTTTTGCATATATTAGCTTATTGAATATGTACAAAAATCTTGTGAGATCAATATCATTGTCCCCATTTTAGGCTGAAATAACTGGTGCTCAGAGAAGTCACATAACCAATGGACACAATTTACTATATGAAATCTCACTATTTGTGTATTGCTGAACTTGAGCTCTTAATCATATACTGTACTGCTAATTTGTTTACTTGTTTGCTTATTCATTATTTACAGTACATTTTAAGGACTTGAGAAAGTTGTAGTTGTTTTCTAGGCTCAGCCCATGAGATTGGAGCACACCGTGTGTGAGTTACAATGGACCTGGAGCTGACTTCAGCTCCGTGGAGTTTGTGGAGCTGAAGCAGACTGACGGGACAGGCTGGGAGTCGGGAGACAATGGGTCACGGTGTGAGTCTGCTTGGACAGATCAGTAGTGAAGAGGAAAAGAGAATGGAGAGTGGAACTCATGGTTTCTCTAACTTGTTTTTAATACACCCAGCATTTTCTGAGTACCTGCTGTGTATAACAGAGTGAGCTAGAAGTCAGCACTAGGAACCAGCAAGCGCAGAATCAATCCCTGTCTTTATGGAGCTTAATACAGCTGGAGACTGAATGTTTATGTCCTCCCCAAATTCATATGTTGAGACCTAATCCCCAACACAGTGGTATTAGGATGTGTGGGCTTTGGGAGGTGATTAGGTCATAGGGGTGGACCCTCATAGATGGTATCTGTGCCTCTATGAAAGAGACCCCAGAGAGACTTCTCCCCTCTCCTGCCATGTGAAGACAGCGAGAAGCCGGCATCTGTGAACCACAAAGCAGGCTCTCACCAGATGCTGGATCCGTCAGTGCCTTGATCTTACACTTCCCAGTCTCGGAACTGTGAGAAATACATGTGGTTTAAGCTGCCCAGTCTGTTGTCATAGCTGCCTGAGCTGACTGTGACACAGGCTGATGAGCAAGATGCGATCAATCAGTTAATCTCTCAAATAAATGTAAAATGAAACCATGGTAAGTGCTCGGAAGATGGGTACGTGGTGCCAAGAGGGTCTAAGGGGTTTGACGGCATTAGGAGTCAGGGAAAACCTCTCTGAGGAAGAGGTGGTTTACCTGAGACTCAAAGCATGAGTTAATTTGGTGAAGAATAGCGGGAAAAGAATTCAGAGGGACCAACATGTGAAAACCATGTGGGGAGAGGGTGTGAAAGAATCCGGTGTTGCTAGAGCAGAGAGGGGCGGGGAGCTGGCTGGAGAGGTAGGCATTCATGGTCCTGGGCCATATTCAGGGCTTTGGTCTTATCCTGATAACTGTGGACAACCACGGAAGGATTTTAAGCAGGAGAATGGCATGGCTAGGCTTAAATTTCAATCAGATCTTCCAGCTGTGATGAGAAACAGACCAGAGCAGGACAGGAACAGAAGCACGTAGTTCAGTTTGTGTAACTACAGCAGGATCTATATCCAAAAACACTGTCTCCTAGATGACCAGTTAACAGGAGGTCTTCAGTCCTCCATGGACTGGTAGCTTTGGGATGAAGGCATTTAAACAGTAGGCTCTAAGCCTACATACGTATAGTGTGCTAGTGGAGAGCGCTAGCTTTGGAGACACCTATGGTTGCCTTATGCTGACATTCATTGGTTGGAATGATCATCATTGTTCATTTATAGCCAGTGTCCAGTCTGCCCTTTGTTTTTCTATTCAGTATTCATTATCCAATATTTTTCAGTGCCAGCCTTCCTCTATGTGACCATTTAGTTTAAAGGCAATTCCATTCCTTTTTCTAAGTAATTTTTTTAGTAATAGATATGTTACATATTTCCAGCCAATGAGAAATGAAGGGTAGTTGGGAACATGAGGATGTGCTTCTGAGGAAAATACCTGACTTGTAAGAGAAATCCATAGGAGGTGACTCTGGATATGACATCTGGAACTGCAGTAGCCTGTGCATGGCAGAGCTGAGACATTCGAAGGAACTTTAGACCTTAATAGCACCATTAAGCTATTAGTCAACCAAATCAATCATCCTCGGAGCTCACACTGTCTCTGACCTTCCTGTTATGTGGGATAATTAAGTCTTTAATTTACACTTAGACTTAGGTTTCTTCTATTTGCAGATGAAAATATTGAAACCAATAAACCAGCTGTGTGGACTTGGGAAAGCTAATTACTGTCTTTGAGCCACTTTCCTTATGTACATAATGTGGATAATAGTTATGCTTGCTGCACTGAAATATGTTTGTGAAGATTTTACTTAGTTTTCCTTGTATGCTTAGCCCTGTGCCTAGCAAATAGTTGCTAAATAAGTTGTTGCTATAGAGGTGAGTAGTAATCCTTCTTCATATGTGGGTCACTGAGGACTGACTGATTATATATGGCCCCATGTCTATAAGTCATATACTAGCTAACTGTTTGGAAATAAATAAATAGCTATACTTTCTTTTTTTCTTCCCTGATTTATCTTGATTCTTGCGGTTTGTAAGGATGAGTGAGTAAATGTACCCTACACTGCCTGGATAATATTTAAACTTTTTTTTTTTTGCCCCCTTGATGTTCCATTTCAATGTAATCAATTAAATTGGTTGTGTGGATGATTCAAATTGGTTATTAGATTATAGAAAACACCAGCGGGATGGTTACTAGAGCCAAAATATTGTTTTTGGCTGTGGCCTCCCTGTGTTTTATTGAAGGATTTCACACATGATAACCACTGTGTGGGGATCATTGTGGCAGTATTTATTCTTTTACTCTGTTGCCAGAGAACACTGAATTAATTTTGTTAATTCTTGAATGTGTGGATCAATAACTTGGTTCTTCTTTCCTGAAATCCTGATCAGATTTTGGACCACTGTGAACACCTCACAAGCTAGGTTGACACTCCCCAAGTGAATTGGATGGTTCAAAGCCCACACTTGCTTTTTAGCATCAAGCCTGTCCCCCCTACCCCACCACCCCAGTCTTTTTGCCTTTATCTGAATTCACTGAGGGATTTATAAAATTGTACCTTCCTTTGAGTATGATCCTGAAGGCCATACCCACTGGCTGGTGTTGGATGCTAACCCTGCCTGCAATTAGCATACTTTTGTCTGCAGGAAGAAATCTAATATTTGAGTGCAAGGCATAGTGCTAGGGGGTTTATATGATATTACTATCTTCATGTAACACATGAAGGTCTAGCATCCAAGAGATGAAGTAACTTGCTGGTCACCAATAAGTAGGTCGCACAGGGAGTTTGAACTTGGCTTTCCTCACTCCACAGCCACCTTACTGGAAAGCAGTTCAGCATGGTCAGCAGCAGTTGTTACATGGTCAACAACACGGGTTGCAGTGTCAGTTGCTGGTGTCCAACTGATGTCTCTGCCACTTACTGCTGCAACCGAGGCAAGTGGCTTAGCTGCCTAGTGATTTGGTTTCTTCACCCCCATGAAGGAAATGACATCAGTACCTATGTCAGGGGGTGTTGCGAGGATTAAATGAAGACATCTATATGTGAGCACCCAGAACAATGCCTGGGACAAAGAAGTCCTAGATGTGTTCGTCAATTAAAACATGTGATGTGCTCCTTGCCACTGGGTAAATGTGTCTGCATTGCGATATTGCCACTTTGAAGTCAATGTCATTGTGTGCTTAGTAACAGAATAAGAAATACCTTTGAGCAAGTTGCCTTTTCTTGACAGTAGAACCAGAATAAGGTAGGAATTTGGATGCAGGTCTTTAAAACTGGAAATCCAGTGTGTTTTCTACCAGTTCAGGTGCAGAGTGGGACACTTTGGGGAGTTAACAGAGGGAAACACCCCACTAACTATTAATTCTAAGGCTAATATTCATGCAAGCTTCTGAGACTTTTCAGGGATTACGTATGAATGATCAGGGATTTTCTTTGCATATTGAGACTTAAAAATCAAATATGATTTCAAATAAAAGTTCAGGAACAATGCATATATTTCTATATTCACTAGAGATGTCCCATTTTCCTTTTTTGGTCTTTTGTCATTAACAAAAGCTTCTCTTTGCTTAATCACTTTAACTGCCTTATCTTTTCTTATTACAGTAAGAGGTTTTCTATATTTTAAATTGGTCACACATAAGCCGTTTTTTAATGACTGCATCGGTTCTGAATCAGTATGCTATAAATAAATACAAAAACTGGAATAAATTTCATTAGCAAGTAAACATAATACATATCACAGAACACTTCACATAAATTCCCTTCTGTGCTTGTCAAGCAAAGACTCAAGAAATGCTTGTCTTTGCAAGCTGCACCAAGACTCATAAATTGCTTCACAGAATGAGGAAATATTTAGTAAACACAGGCAATTAATAACCATATTTTTAGGAGGTTCAAATGGAGCTCCTATGCACATCCAAAGAGTTAAGGAAATGTGTTTGTCCTTATACTGTCCCTGAAGGCTCGGTCACTGGGTACCATGAGTGGGTGAGATAGGCTCAGGTTGGGGGGGGGGGGAAGAGACATATAAACTCAAATTCATTTTGTGTGTGTATACAGTTGCTATAGTTTTCCTTCCTGGAATACATTTCTCCTTTTTCTGGGAATAACACTCCCATCTTTCCTTGATGAGCCCAGTCTTCCCCACTGTGAGTCAGTATGGTTTGCGTAGAGTTGGTTTACCTCGTCCTGCTTCCAGAATGGAATCTGACCCAGACCTGGACAAATGGCAGATTTCATCTCATTGACCATGAAAATCAGTCCAGGAGTGGGCAGACGGTCCAAGACAGCCCAATAAGATTCAGTTCTGGGACTTCCACTGGAACTATTAGGAAAGAAATTTTTCTATAGGTAGACTTTAAGTTGAAGCAGCCCCCAAATGGGAACTAACTCCTTGGAATTAGGTCAACACAATGAAGAGTGCCCACAAATGAAAGAATCAGGTGTGAAGACATCATTTGAGCACCTTTATTCAGTCACGTCTGAAGACTCTGTCTTCAAATTTTTCATTAACACAAGGGAATAGCATATTCCTATTTTTATTATTAATTTGGAATATTTCTTATTTCTTAAGCTAGTTTGAATTGGTTTGTATCACTTGAAATGAAAAGGTCCCCATTAAAAGATTATAATAAAAAGTACCATCTTAGTCATATGAACTGAAGGTCTTGGGGTATCCTGGATGGAGAGACTAAGGAGGGACATTTGAATTGAGCTTTGAAGGATATGTATAATTTCATAAGAGGAATATGGTGGGTAAAGCCATCTCAGACAAAAAGAGCAGCATGTGAGAGGAGGAGGGACATTTCAGGGAATGTGAGAAATTTGGGGTGACTGGGGCATGGTGTTGTGGTGAGAGGTGAGGAGAGAACTGTCTAGAGAGATGGGCTGGAGCTCGATATTCTAGGGCATCGTATACCACACTAAGCCCTTGGGCAGGGTAAGCCATGGGAGGAATGGTGTGGTGAGATGTGCTTGTTTGATTCTTACGGTGGGCAGAACGGGGAATGCATTGGCGTGTGTGACCGATAAGCAGGTGAGCTGATTTGGAGGCTATGACAAACGCTCAGAAAAGAAATAAAATATTCACAGACTAAGATTAGTAAATATGTGCCATAATTACTCTTTTCCCAATCTGCATCTAAGGTAGACATTGCTCATTGACCAGCCTTCTTCCCAATTTGGTATTTTCAGCACAGTGTTCCAGACAGCCATTCCCAGTTATTTGTCGATATTTCTACTTGAGTTGAACACTGCCTGCTAGTCTAGTCCACTCAGTAAGTATGGATGCTGTAATGAGACTGTAATTCTCTTGGGTTGATTCCTGCTTTAGGTTCTTTGGGCTGTATCATAGAGCAGAAACTCCTCTTTATAGACTTGTAGAAGTAAATGGATGAGTGTTTGCTGAGCAGGAAAAATAAAGAGGTGGGCAAAAGTAGGTCAATAATAGCAATAAAAATAGTAATCATAATAAATAATGCACTAATGATAAATAATACAAGAATAAGCTGCATTTTGTATACTAACAACCAGAAACCTACTTAAAAAATTGTTTTTTCTTTACTGATTTTAGAGAAAGAGGAAGGGGGAGAGAGAGAGAGAGAGATAGAAACATCGATGAGAGCGAACATCAATTGGCTGCCTCCTGCAAGCCCCTCAATGGGGATTGGACCCAGAACCTGGCATGTGCCCTGACTGGGAATTGAACTGGCAACCTCTTGGTACATGGGTCCATGCTCAACCACTGAGCCACACCGGCTGGGCTGGAAACCTACTTTTGCCCACACCTGTGTCCTGAGTGAAATCTCAGCCTCTAGGAGAGACTGCCACTTTTCTTCTTCTCTCAATGAAACAAGAGCCCCGGCCTGGTAACCAAAACCAAGTTGATGGACTCCGTGGGGGCCCCTGTCCAGCTCAAGCTACTTTTAGTGGGAGGTGAAGCACACACATTTCCTTGAGGTCACAGCTTTAAATCTGACCTGTAGCCATACCAACCATCGCCTGACAGTTCCTTGGCAGCTGCTGTGAAATAAGTTATGGGTCTCAGGACCGTTTCTAGTAGCATGAGTCCACTTCAGCAAAGCCGTTCTGGAGTTACTGCCGGAGAGGGAGTGCTCAACGGAAAGGCAAGGGATAAACGGAGACGGAGCGGCTGCAATCCACCCGCCAGAGGCTTCCCCCAGCCACGGTGAGGCCTGCGGGTGAAAGGCTCCGGCGAGAGCTTCCACTGCAGGGGTGCTGGCAGGCAGGGTGGTGTGCATTCTTCTGCTGGCTCCGAGACAGAGATTCACAAAGCTGCAACCTGAGTGATTTTGGAGTTAAGAGAAGTGGCCTGTCCCCTAGATAGCAGAGAGGAGCTGCTTCCCCTGATCCATTAGATAAAAGATCTGTAGCTTCACCTCAAATTCACGTTGTAATTAAAGGAGGGAAATCCATGATTTGGATAAAACCAGAGGCCGTGTAGGAAGGAACCTGGTTCTTGGATGCAAAGGTCTGAAACTTTCTGAAAGCTTCCCTCACTGCTGCTTATTCCAGTCGTGTTCTCGCTTGTTCATGTGGAAAGGAGAATGCACAGTCATTCGGGGGAATTCGTGTTGTTTTACAATAAAAAAAGTGGGTCTATAGCAGAGGAATAGTGGGTACTTCAATAGCCTGTCAGTGTCTGACTTTCAGAAATTTAAGAAATCCTACACACAGTACTGTATATAAAAAGAATGACTATCAACAACAACATGCTGCACTCCTAATATGTGATCGCATTTATATTCCTCAGCCATGAGCGATACTTACTGTTATTGCCTTTGTTTTACAAATGAAGAACTGAGAGTTTAAAGAACTGACCCAGGCTACACATTTAGAAGCAAGGAAGCCTGAGTTTCACCCCATGTCTGTGAGATTTCTAAGCCCGTGTTGTTTTCACTTTACTCTGATGCTTCACGGTGTAGGAAATGGTTGAGCTGGAGCAGACATCCTCAGCTAGGATGCAGGGAAGTCCCTAAAAACACTGCGTACTGGGCGTTCTGCTGAGCACAGTACAGGCATATCCTCAGTGGATCCTCAGAATAACATTATGCGTTGAGGTCAGTTACCCATTTTACAGATGATGAAATTTAGAGATTTCAAATAACTTGCTCAAAAGCTGGTGTGGCAAATGGACCTATTCATAGTGGCACATGAGATTATTTTAGGGGGTATGTAAACAAATACCTTTGAAAGGTGATACTTAAAATTAATGCAGGTAAGTGAGACTGCTTTTTCTAATGGTGATATAGTATTTACTATTTTTAAATGAATTTATTTAAATTAAAAAGTGAGTTGATTTAAGTAGAATGTTAAGTCATTAATATAAGGTGGCACATAGATAAGGCAAGATATGGTCCAGGTGGTCGGTGAAACACAGGTTTGGAGGTCAGCGCAGTGAGCTGTGCTGCTTTGCAAAGGTGCCGCCCCACTCTAAGCTGAGGGATGGGGGGCTGTGAAGTGCTTGGGGCGCAGGGCTATGCTGGGCTGGGTGGGGACTGCCTTCCTAGAGGCAGGAAGAGCCCAGCTGCCTGGGAGGAATTGAAAGAAAACATGGATCTTTTTATTTATTTATTTATTTATTTATTTATTTATTTATTTATTTATTTATTTATTTATTTTTGGTACATGCCCCTAGTGGGAACCAAACCCAGGACTCTCTGGTCTGCAGGCCGATGCTCCAGCAGCTGAGCCAAACTGGCCAGGGCAACAAACATGGATCTTTTGGTTAGCTCCTTGCCTTCTCGCAAATGTTACATCCTGTGGACAGGTGAACATGTTTAGTCTGTTTTACTTTGAAAATTCTGCCTGAGTATTCGCATAGTACTACCTTTTCTAAGGAGCTTCCCTCCAAATTCCTACAGCCTTGGTCTCTATAGCATGGAACCTGGCTTTCCACAGTAATATCCAGCAATGGGCTGTTATGTTTCTCTGTCAATTGTGAGCAGGGATGGGAAATATGATTAAAACGTGTACTAACTGGCTATTGAAGTGCTGCATGGAAGATCAGTACAAAAGGACACCGTGGTCAACTAGTAATGTCTGTCCGGGGTAGGTTAGGTGAGGAGAGGCGTGTGTAACACATCGTCGTTCCTGATTCTCCATTCTCCAGCCCGACGGCGACGCGGAGGAAAGGACTCATGGTTTCGTTATACATTGCACTTCCCCTGTCGTGTAGTATGTTATAGCTTTATTGATCCTGTCTCTCGTTTCCCTGAACCTGAATCTGGAATTCCAAGAGAATAAGAAGCCATTGCGTTACATTTCACTATAGATTGCAGGTGCAGAGTCTGCACTTGTGGTTTGAAGACAAAGTAACGGCTTACCGAAGAGATCTTGCCCTTTTGCTCTCCCTGCACTGTAAGCCAGCAAGTTCTGAAGAGGGTGTTCCCGATGAGGGCCAGGGGGAAGCCTGGAAAGGGAATGTCTTCAGCACAAAATGAGCTTCCACAGAAACATTAGAGTCCCTTTCCCCCTCTTCAAATCCAGTCACAGTCATTAGTATGTTTTCCTTTGATTTGACATTTTCCTTCTTTTCTGTATGACTGCATTACTTGTTTCCAAAGAGCAGGTGGCCAGCAGGTAGGCTTGGTGGGTTCACTGGCCATCTTTGCTTGAGTTTTCATCAGTCTCACGGCAGGCTGAAGAGCAGCAGCTGTCAGGATTCATGCACAGCGGGACATTGATCTAGACAGGTGCCTGCACTGGACCCAGAGGTATCCGGCCAGAGCTGGGAAAACGTGGCCAGTGACCTGCAAACAGAATCCTGTGCCTGCACCTGGTGTGGCCACTCCTTGACAAAACGGTCAGGGCTCTGCTCTTCCCTCCTTTGGCCGTGCTCTGTCTGTTCTCTCTGCTAGCCTGATGTGTGCACCACCTTAAGGGTAGGGCCCTCTGTTCCTAGGAAAATATAACCAGCTCCTTTTTTCTCTCCTTTTTAAACTCACCCGGTATCCCTGGGTCCTGTTCCTTCATAACTTGTTGTCTATATACAATTTAGAAGTGATTTTAGATAGCTCATTTTTAGATAGCTCATGTATTTTCCCATCTTAGTGGTACTTCCAAGCATAACGCACTGTTTTTGGTGGCTTGTTTTTTAGGTCATGAAATCATATTTATGGTGTGAATCTCAGGCAGTATGATGGGCCAATGGAGGAAGTGTGTTGGGTTACAGAGGTTTTCATTGAATCAGGGAAGCAATTCATTCTTCTGCCTGAATACTTCTAGGAAGTGGCTCTCCACCAGCAACCCTGGCAGAAGTGAGCTGTCAAATGATGATCAATAATTCTGTGTGAGTTGGTTTTTCATATGGTTAAAGCCATATCTGTAGGAATATGAAGTTAAGTGGGTCATGTAATGCTGCATAGCACTGGGCATGACGGTGCAAAGACACAGCACGCCATCAAGCGGGTGCTGAAAGAGACTGTATGTTTACTGAAACACAGAGAAACCCAGGTATGCATATTGTTTTCATATGTGAAAGGCAGAATTAAGGCACTAAATGCTTTTGCTTAAACAAATGTTGAATCATAGTTTGGAGTATTTTGTACCTTTCTCTGTTTCCAAAGACAAGCTTGATGCCTGGCATAAGGAAGGCACTCGAGAACTGTTTTGTAATCTATGGGATAAGATTGAGGTTAGCTCCTGTTATTTACCCACATAGGCTCAAATATTAGGTAATATTGACTGTTAGGTGATTCTGCATTTTCTCCAAGAGAATTTGATGTTTAAAAAGCTTTTTTTTTTTTTTTTTGGTGTGACCGGTGTGGCTCTGTGGATTGAGCATTGTCCCATGGACTGAGAGGTCCTGGTTCGATTCACAGTCAGGGCATGTGCCTGGGTTATGGGCTCGATCCCCAGCAGGGGGCGTGCAGGAGGCAGTCAATCCATGTCTCTTTCTTAGATTGATGTTTCTATCTCTCTCCCTTCCTCTCTCTCTCTAAAAAAAGCAATAAAAAATTTTTTTTAAGTTTTTTTTGGTCTGATTGAACATATAGACTTCTAAATTTATGTATCAAATAGTTTCTGATCTACAAATAATATTTAAGTACTTAGTTCATTATACACATATATTTCAGGTGTTAATGTAGTAATTTAGAAGTACTTATTTTTCCCACTTTTATATTTTTTGAGACAATTTTATTCAAACTCTTTAGATGCATTTTTGATATCAGAGTCTTTGACATTGTTCCCTCTTCTCCTGCTCCTTTTACTTCTGATGATTCGTGTTGTTCAAAGGAAACTTAGGCTGTTGCCCAAAGATATTTCATTGTTGACAGTATAACGCTGAATTATGCAGAACCCCATTGGCACCAGTCAGCCTGATGCTGGTTCTGGAATCCATTAATTTTTTTTTTTTTTGATATGTGCCCCTAGCGGGAACCTAACCTGGGACTCTGGTCCGCAGGCCAAGGCTCCAACTGCTGAGCCAAACCAGCCAGGGCATTAATTCTTGATCTCAGAGTCCTTTGGGTGGTTTAGAAAGCACTGTTAGTGCTGTTAGTGCTGGAGCCATCGAGTGAGCACATTTTTTTCTCAGGCTTCCCCATTGGTGATAGAGTATAGCAGGAAGCTTTCTTCTCAGATTTACTTTTGGGCGCCATTCTGTCTAGAGAATTAGGAGGAGGGATGGGAGTTGGTGCAGGAGGCTCAGAACAGGGAAGAAAGACTTGAGGTGGTATGGTCCAGTTCTGGGCTGGATTGCGAAGCCTTTAGAACACAGAGCTAGCAGTGGTTGTGGAGATGAAAGGATTCAACACATCATTTAGAAAAGGAACAGGTCCACAAAGTCTAGGGGAGGCTTGTGTTCCAGGAAATGACTCTTCCGTTGACTCCAAAGCCCATTCTCTTCTTAACCACTCCAGTGAAATCCATGTGATTCCTGTTCTTGCTCCTTATTAATTATGAACCCTCCGGCAAGAGACTTAGCTTCTGTAAACTTGAGCTTCATTATCTTCAAAATGAGGCAGTAATCCCCATGGTGATTTTGTGAGCAGAGATGAAATAATACATGTGAAGTGCTCATCACTATCTGACACAGTAACTCAATGTATAGTATCTACAAGTATTACTACTCCTAGAGTTATTGTTGTTATTTTGTATATGTAGGGCATAAAGTGTCCTACTGCTTACACTGTTTTAATCTGTTCCCACCTACCCACTGTAATTTGATACTAAATATTCAATGAAATATAAAAACAACTAAGAATTCTGTTACAGTGTTAAATGAAGTTATGTTACGTTATTCACAACAGTTCCCTTTCTTTTACCTTTGGAACTCTTAGTCCTCCTCTATGACTCAGATCACATGTCACCTTTTCCAGGGAGCTGCCCTGTCCCTGCTAAACTGAGATAATGATGCTCTGAATGCTGAAATGTGGGGTAAAGGTGAGTTCATGTGTGTGTGTGTGTGTGTGTGTGTGTGTGTGTGTTATAGTGCACTTACGTGTGTGTGTATTCAAACACAGGGAATAGCAGAAAGTATTATCCCAATATTGTGATTTAATCACTTGACAGTTCAACCTGAAACAAAAGAAAACAAGGTATTTTCTTTCCTGCAGTGCAATAGCAGGACATTCTAAAGTCAAAAGTCTTTTTTATTTATCCTCCCTGTTTGAGAAAATGAGCCCAGCTCCTGACAGAAGCACTACATTAAATACTGGTAAAAGCTGGTCATTAGAGTTCCAATTAACAGATGTCTCTGCTGCTCACTCAGGACATGTAATTTACAGAGGTGCTGCAGAAGCCTGGCGATATCAGCGTGCCATTCTGCCATTCTGCAGAAATATGACAAGTGTTATTTTTTTCTTCCTAGCTGAAAAGACAGTTCTAAAACATCCTTTTCTTTTCATTTGAATTGCTCTATCTAGAAAAATCGATAGTGCACTTACGTGAGGCTGGGTGCCCAGAGGCCACGTGCTCAAGTCCATGTCTCTCCACCCAAAGGTGAAGGGTAAGTGCAGGTGGCTGAAGACGCCGTTGGAGGAATGGGGCAGGAAAGGCTGCTGCGGCTCCCTTCGCTGCCCTGCCGCCCGCCCCCTTCCAAGCCAGGAGAGCTTTTTCTTTGCATTCCCACCAGCCTTCAGTGATGAGCACTAAAACTTCCCCGCAGTTAGGCCCATGCCCGCTTTTGAAAATCCGCTCAACTAACATTTGTTGAGCAATTGCTTTGTGCAAAGGACCATGATAGTTTCTGTGGGCTCGGCCTTAAAATCAAACGGTAGTCTAGTACGGTGAGAGAAATGCACACACGGGGATGAGGGGGAGAAAACAGAAATACTCTGGCTTCTGCTTGTGAACTGAGGCTGAAAGGACGAGCACGGATCCCCGATGGAAACAGTGAGGCACTGGTGCCAGCCTTCTCCCGGGGCGATGGGTTCCCTGGGGGATGGGGGTGGGGGAGACCAAGCTCTGATGGCCCGTTAGAAAGGGAAATAGGCCCTGGCTCCACGATCCAGTCTGTACACTTCCTGTCCATCTGGCCCTTCCCTAACTTTAGCCTCATCCCCTGGTGGACTCCACTTTGCTCCCCGCGCTCTGGTCTGGGTTCTCCCACAGGCCGAGTTCCTTCTGTCTCAAGGTCCAGCATGTCTGCCTCAAGCTTCCCCTCTCTCCACACAGCTCACGTGCCACCTCTTCATGGAGCCTTTTCTGGATCACACCACCCCTTCCCCTCTCAATTTTTTTAAACTACTGGTCTGTTTTCTTTCCTTCTGAGCACTTAATATGTAACTTTCTTGCTTATGTTTTGGTTTCCATGTGCTGCCCCAGCCCCATGAAAACGTGTGTAAGTCCATGCTGTGCAGAGCGAGTTGCAGGAGGGGTCAGGGGCTTAGTGGGCTGTGAGGCCACCGTTTGACCACCTTTTCTGTCTGCCTCTGGTTTTGCTTTTACTCAGAGCGTACCCAGGAGGGCCTTCGTTCTCTTCCCCTCTGGAGCTGGCTGTCTTTGCAGGGCCGTTGTCTTCTTCGCTGTGGTAGCTCAGGGCCTTGCACATTGCTTGGCACCCAGTTACTACTCAACAAATGGTCACCGAAGTGTCTGCCACATGATGGCTGTGTGCCTTTGGCATGTTCTGTGACTTCTTTAAGTCTCAGTTTATTAACCTGTAGAATATGGCAAGGGAAGAGGGAATGATGGCACCTCTATTGCCGAGATGTTGAGAGGAGGCGGGAACATAAAGAATACAGACACCTAACATGTCATTGGTGATAGGGTGGAAATTTTATGCACAAAAAGGGGACCCTTTAGTCTCTGTATCTCTTGGAGGAGTAACCTTCGGTGCTCTGTCCCTGAGGCAGAGCCACATTCAGGAAGTCTGGAGTCTGCCTGATGCATCAGTCAGCAGTAGGAGCTCATTTCACTCCAGCTAATGCGCCCTTGACGAGGCCAGAGGGGAGAGGCATCCAGTAATGGCCATGCCTGAGTCTGTCTTTTTCTAAAATTTGAAAACTCTTTCCCCTCACACCGATTCCCTATTTTAACAAACCTCACTGTTGGATTGATGCATTCATGTTGATCTATATAGTCCCAGTTCATTTTTGGACATGTCCCCTTAGCACATATGAAAGAATTTCAGGATACACCTGTAAGTGGACTTACTGAGCTAAAAGGTATACATAGCCTTTTACCACAATAATTTTTTAAAAATGTATTTACATCTTCAATATTACTGGTTATACCTAATTTCTTATCAATATGGGTGATGAAACAATTTCTGCTTCCCTCATACTGTGTTAAAGTCCTTATTTCTCTACATCGTAACCAGTATTTAGTATTGTCAAGTTTGCAGGGATTTTTTTTGCCATTAATGTATATGAAATAACATCTCATTATTGTCTTAATTTGCATTTTTTTCTTTCTCTTTTTTTTAAATCCTCACCCAAGGATACTTTTCTATTTATCATCAGATAGGGTGGGAGGGAGGGAGAGAGAGGGGGAGAGAGAGAGAGAAACATTGATGTGAGAGAGACACATCAGTTGGTTGCCTCCCGCACGACCCGACCAAGGCCGGGGACAAACCGCAACCGAGGTACATGCCCTTGACCAGAATCAAACCCACGACTCATTGGTCAGCAGGCCAACGCTCTAACTGCTGAGCCAAACTGGCCAGGGCTGCATTTCTCTTTTTACTTAATGAAGTTTATTATCTTTTATGTTGTATTGGCTATTGAGATGTTCTCTTCTGAAACTTGTCTGTTAATATCCTTCATTTTTTTTTTTATTGATTTGTAGTACTGGATACTCATCCTTTGTGAGTTATACATATTGCATATATCTTTTCCATGATTGTAATTGACTTATATTTTAGCTTATTTATGGTGTATTTTAGTTGAGGAAAACGATTATATTTTATTTATTGACTTGTTTTTGTTAATACTCACCCAACGATATTTTTTCATTGATATTTATAGAGAGTGGGAGGCAGGGAGTGAGGGAGGGAGAGAGAGCAAAAGAGAGAGTGGGAGAGAAACATCGATGTGAGAGTGACACATCAGTTAGTTGCCTCCTGCACGATCTAGATCAGGGCCAGGGAGCGAACCTGCAACCTAGGTTCATGCCCTTGACTGGAATGGAAACTGTGATCCTTTAGTCTAAAGACTGATGCTCTAACCAGTGAGCCAAACTGGCCAGGGAAAACTATTACATTTTAAAAAGTCAAATTTATTTATATTTTTCTTATGGCTTATACTTTATGTACATTTTTAAGCTATCCTTTCCTAACTCAAATTGTAAAGTTGTTATTCTACATTTTCTCAAATTAAGAAATATTGCCTCTTTTATATTTAGGCTTTAACACACCAGGATCTCTGGTATAAAATATAATTATACTTTAATTTATTTTACAATATTGATATTTGTCATTTATTGACGAGGCCGTCTTTCTTCTTTGATTAGTAATGCCATGTATCCTCTTTCTTTTTTTTTCCTACCTTCCTATCTACCTATCTGTTTCTGGATTCTATTCCATTCTGTTTTGTTTATTTTCCATGTGACAATATTGAACTGTCTTAATTACGGTAGTTTTGTTATTTGGGAGGTGAATTCCCATATGGTACTTGAAAGTTGTTTTGAATACTCTTGGCCTTGCCTTTTCCAATTGAATTTTTGATTCTTCTTGAAAAATCTAGCTCTCTTTATCTTTTGATTTACAGTTTTTGATATGGATACTGGTTCCAAGAACCATTTGTGTACTATTTTTTTTAAAAAAGTGAGGGCAGTGATAAATACCATTCAACACAGACCTCACAGCTGGGAGACAGGGTGATGGAGACTGTGCAACGCTGAAGAGCACGTGTTGCTCGAAGGGGGCAGAGTCTCTTCCTCTTCCGCTGGCTTTTTCCATCTGAGAATATAGACTCAGTGCCAGAGAGAAAAATGACATTGAAGCAAATCTGAAAGCTGATGATTTTTCAATATGTAATTTTCTGTTTATTAAATATTGGTTCATTTTTTTTTTTTTTTTTTGTAAAACATTGTTAAATCCAAAGAAAACATCTCTGATACCCAGGCACTTTCCTGACATCAGACTTGAGTAGTATTCGGATCACATTGAGCAGGAGAAAGGAGGAAAGAAGGCTCAGATTTGAGGGGAGGAATCTTGGGGCCATACTGAGACATTGAGGTGCTATGTTTGTAGCCTCAGTGGATCCAGAGTATATCCCAAAGCAACTATTCTAATTTATTGCATTATCAGATCTTTTGGCTCTGAATGCTTGCGACAGTGTTCAGGGAAGTCGGCGTGGGACATTTTAACAAGAGGCCTCCAGATGGCAGAAGCAACGCATTCTACCTGCCTCTGCGACCCCACCCCCACTTGCTCTGCTCCCTCTGGTTTTCAAGCTGTGCTGTTCTCTTAGAAGTGGGGTTTATAGTAATTAACTCACTCTTATCCACATCCCTACTGCATTAAGTGTACAATCTTTATATTTATGAAATTGAATCCTAACAATGTGATATGACCCAAAATTGTCTTCTAGAATTTTATGTAGGAGATATTCATTTTCCTTCTAACTATTAGGGGCAATTTTAAACTTACTATGTAGGGATCTGCATAAATGGTCTTTTAAAGCCAGAGTTACATGTTTTTGGAAAGACCAAGCTACATCTTGCTCATTTTGTTGTTTATTTCACTACTGATTCTCTTGAAGTATAGACTCTTAGATTTAAAGTACTACCTAATCCAGGTCTAAACCATCATCTTAGATCTAACATACTATCTTAACCTCTTTGAACTGGCTTCAACTCAAGCTGGCATGAGCTCCTGTGCCAAGAATTGGCAAATACTGAGCAATGGCTATGCCTATTTTCATCACAGAAAAAACAAGCTAGGACAACAGATCATGACTTTTCTGCGATTTCTGGGTGCCAAAAGGGATGTATGCTATTAACAAGTTTTATTTGGTAAAAACTATGATGCCAGGGATTGCATCATCATAGGATATAAAAATATAGAAATGTTCTAGGTTCCTCCCATCTGTTTCTGTTCACAGAATCCATCTTGCTCCAGACAGATCTGGAAAAAGAAAACATTCACATTCTGCACTAACTCATGTCAATGGTACCTACCTTCACTGGATAAATGTTGAACTCAAGGCTTGGGGGATAAAGTAACATTCAAAACAGATACAACTCTTACTCTCCTACAGCTTACATTGTATAGCAAGGGGAAGGGACTGACAGTAAACATCCTAATAAATAAGATTATTTTAGATAGTGATAAGTACTTGAAAGACAGTTCAACAAAAGGATGGGTGTAGAGGGTGTGTGTGTATGTAAGCATGGGGTGAGGAAGACTTTGCTGTCTTAGGATAGCAGCTGCTCTGAATATGCCTTAGTAGTGTGTGCCATCATCACATCCATAACACACAGGTGTTCCTTCAGTGGGGAACTCTGCATAGAGCAGCTAAGTCAGGTATCTCACAGGCTCCTAATACATCACAGTAGTCATCATTGTCACAATAGTTATACTGATGGTAATAATAATAGCGTTTATAATACAGATAATTGTAAAGTAGCAGTTGGAGCTGATGACCTACAGTTTCTTCCATGCTCGGTTCAAAAGGGAAGAGTGCTGAATCCTCAAGCCCTCAACACTGGGCTCTGGTCCAACTGCTTATTGTTATTCATTTCATCTTCGTAGTGTTTTCTTGTAATAGTTAAGTGTGTATTCCGTTCTGAGAACTGTTTTCTTTGGCAGAGAAGGTCTCAATTCTGGTCAAGCTTTTGGGACTTTTCCAAGGAGAAAAAAACAGTTGAAGATATATAGACACAATGTAGGGGAGAGAGGAGGAGGTTAGGTTCTCGAGTCTGAGAGACCTAGGTTTGAGTTCTAGTGCCACTATTTGCCAGGTGTGAGGCCCTGGAAAACAGCGTGACCTTTGTGAGATTTTATTTACCTGTAAAATGGGGACAATGGTAGTATCTATCTCATTGGATTTGTATAAGGCTTATATGAAATAATGCATGTAAAATGTCTGTTATATAATGCTCAGTAAATGTTTGTTGCTATTATTATCATTGCTTCAGTGTATCTAAAGACCCTTAAAGTTGATTATCTTTTCCTGATTAGTTTTTTATCTGAATCAAATGTGAAATGATTCAGTTGGAGGACTTTGGTCTGACCTCCTGTGTGAGGTTCAGTCACCTTTATTTAGATATCATAAAGGGTGGAAGTTTAGTCTGTGTTTCTTTCCTGCCTTGAGCAGTTACCATCCTCCTTCCAGTAACAGAATGGTTTCGATAAAAATATAAAATTTGAAAATAGTGGAAATAGCCTGGAAAAGGAGAAAGAATCACCTTCAAAGGAATTCTTTGCATTTAATTTAGTAATATTTCTCCAAAGTCTATACCATTTTATCACTAAGTTAATCCTTTAAGAATACACATCTTCAAAGTTTGGAATCTTTGCCCCCCAAATAACTCCCAGGCAGTTTTCTATTGTGTTAAGTCGTGCAAGTCTGAGAGAATGTTTCCTTTCCTAATTTGCACAATGGATGTATCCACCTCTTCTGGTGGATAGAAACAGCTGTTGAATGGCTGCCTAGCAACATTGCTCAGTGGCTGAGGACAGGCTGGGTGATGGTTTCACCCAGTGGAACACCCAAGGACAATTAGAAAGACAATGTAATTACACAAATTGAAACTAGGTCAGGATTTGGGACAAACACTCAGATGCTTGGGAAAGTAGCTTTGGGATTTGGGTGCCCCTGGAGTGAGAAGTTATTTAGGCTTGTGTGCCTGGGGGCTGTCTTTGTTTTGTTCTGAGCACTTTTGCAGTAAAAGAACAATTCTGAGCATGCTCTTTAGGCTAAAGCTTGGGTTATGCTGGTTGTCAGAGTAAGACATGACAGAGATGGCTAGATACTGGAAGCAGTATATCAAAATGGTCATGGGCGTGGGCTATGCAGTTAGGCAGACCTGTGTTTGATTACCGCTCCTCTGCTTCTTAGCAGGGTGACCTAGCAATATTATTTAACTAGTGTCAATTTTTTCATTTCTATATTGGGTATAAGAACAACACTTAAATTTGGTTGTATGGATTAAATAAGATAATGAATATAAAGTGTTTAGCACAGTGCCAGGTGCTTAGAAAACAACTCAGCTGGATGTGATACAATGCTAAGCCCCTGTTTCACTACTGTATTAAGGGTTTTTTTTTTGGTGCATAATAAATTACCACGCACTAAATGACTTAAAACAACACAATTTATTATCTCACAGTGGCTGTGGGTCAGGAGTCCAGGTGTGGGTTAATTGGTTCTGTGTTCGAGGCCTCACAGGCTGAAATGTTGGTCTGGGTCAGCTGTGTTCTCATCGCCAGGCTCTGCTGGGGAAACATGCTTCCAAGTTCTCTCGGGTTGTTGGCAGAATTCATTTTCTTGCAGCTAAAGGACTGAGGTTCCTGCTTTCCTATGGTCACCCCACTGGGCGCTGATCTCAGCTCCCCGAGGCCATGCATCGTACCCTGCCACGTGGCTTTTCCCCGCACCATGGCAGTTTGCCTTTCATAGCCAGGAGCAGATTTCTCCCTCAGTTTGGATTTGTCAGATTTTTTTAAGAGCTCACCTGATTAGATCAGGCTTGCCCAGGATAACCTCCTTTTTGGTTAACTCAAAGTCAACTGATTAAGGATCTTAATTTTGTATGAAAATCTCCTTCTCCAATATAATGGAACATAATCATGGTGTGACATCCCATCATGTTCATGAGACTCAGTCACACTCAAGGGGTGAGAATTATATAGGATATGTATACCAGGGAGTGGGAATTTTAGAATTTTGTGTGCTACAACTGCCTGCCGACTCTTGTCCACAGGCAGGTCCTGAATTGTAAAGATAATATTTCCTAATTTGCACAATGGATGTATCCCATATACCCATTTCAAAAAAAAAGATATATTATTCGATGTTGTCTATCACTGATCAGGTAGGGTCTCCCGTGGTATGATGTTTGTGGTTTGTAAATAGTTAAGTCCTTTGTATACGTGAGAGGTTGTGACCATGAAGACCAAGTAGTTTTCTGGATGTTATTTCTGTATTGATTTTTTTTCTAATAGTCACCATTTAAAAATAATTAGTTCTAGCCCTGGCCGGTTTGGCTCAGCGGTTAGAGCATCGGCCTGCGGTCCGGAGAGACCCGGGTTCAGTTCCCGCTAAGGGCACATACCTCGGTTGCAGTTTGTCCCCAGCCCTGGTTGGTCGTGCGGGTGGCAGCCACTCGATGTGTCCCTTTCACATCGATGTTTCTCTCTCTCTCTCTCTTCCTCTCTCTCCCTCCCACTCTATCTGTGCAAAAAATGGAAAAAAAAATGTCCTCGGGTGAGGATAAAAAAAAAAAAAATAATTAGTTCTAAAAGTAATCAACTTTGTATTGTTTTTATTTATTGACATATAATTTCTTTTTTAAACTTATCTTTATTGTTGAATGTATTACATATGTTACCCCTTTCTTCCCCCATTGACTTCTTCCTCCCTGCTCCCCACCCACCCCCTTCCACTCACTAAAGTCTATGTCCATTGGTTATGCATATAAGCATATAAGTTCTTTGGTTTATCATTTCCTATTACTCCTGCCCCCTTCCCTTTGATGTTTGACAGTCTAACAATTTGTACTTTTTATAAAATATATTTATATTTTTATTAATTAATTAATTAATTAATTTTTGTTACAGATGTTTCTCCACCCCCCCCCCCCACTGAATTCCCCCTTCCCCTCCCTCTGGCCCTGTCCATGTCTATTCATTGTTCATGCATATAAGATCTGTAGTTTATCTCTTCCCAACTACCCCCTCTTCTGGGGATTGTCAATCTGTACCCCACTTCCATGTCTCTGGGACTACCCCATTCCTCAACTGTTATGTTCATTATATTCCACAAATCATTGAGATCATGTGATATTTATCTTTCTCTGCTTGGCTTGTTTTGATTAGGATAATACTTTCATATTATCCTAATATGGATCCTCCATATTGTCTCAAAGGATAAGAGGTCTTTCTTACAGCTGCATAGTACTCCATTGTGTATATGTACCACTGCATTTTTATCAATTCATCTACTGATGGGCACTTGGGCTGTTTCCAGATCTTAGCTATTGTAAATAGTGCTGCTATGAACATAGGGGTGCATATACTCTTTATGACTGCTGTTTTAGGATTCTTAGGGTATATTCCTAGAAGTGGGATCACTGGGTCAAATGGAAGTTCAATTTTTAATTTTTTGAGGTAACACCATATTGTTTTCCATAGTGGCTGCACCAGTCTGCATTCCCACCAGCAGTGTACTAGAGTCCCCTTTTCTTTACACCCTCGCCAACACTTGTTTGATGATTTGTTGATGGCGGCCATTCTGACAGGTGTGAGGTGATACCTCATTGTTGTTTTAATTTGCATCTCTGATGATTAGTGATGTTGAGCATTTCTTCATATGTGTTTTAGCCATTTGTATGTCCTGTTTGGAGAGGTGTCTTTTTAGCTCCTCTGCTCATTTTTAAATTGGGTTCTTTGTTTTCCTTTTGTTGAGTTGTATGAGCACTCTATATATATTGGAAATTAACCCCTTACCTGATATATCATTGGCAGTTATGCTCTCCCATACAGTGGGTTGTCTTTCCATTTTGATGATTGTATTTTTTGCTGTGCAGAAGCTTTTTAGTTTGATGTAGTCCCATGTGTTCATTTTCTCCTTTATTTCTGTTGCCTTAGGTGATGTATCCGTGAATATTCTGCTGCGTATGATGTCTGAAATTTTGTTGCCTACATTTTCTTCTAGGATTTTTATGGATTCATGAGTCACATTTTAGTCTTTAATGCATTTTGAGTTTATTCTTGTGTAGGGTGTAAGTTGATGGACTAGTTTTATTTTTTTGCATGTAGCTGTCCAATTTTCCCAACACCATTTATTAAAGAGACTGTCTTTATTCCACTGTATGCTCTTGCCACGTTTGTCAAATATTAATTGAGCATATTGCCTTGGGTCCATTTCTGGGTTCTCTGTTCTGTTCCACTGGTCTATATGCCTGTTCTTGTGCCATTACCAGGCTGTTTTGATTACAGTGTCTTTGTAGTATAACCTGAAATCTGGTAATGTGATCCCTCCAACTTTGTTCTTTTTTTCAAGATTGCTGTGGCTATTTGAAGTCTTTTTTGGTTCCTTATGAACTTTGAAGTATTTGTTCTAGTTCTGGGAAGTATGTTGTTGGTATTTTGATGGGGATTGCATTGAATCTATAGATTGCTTTGGGTAGTATGGACATTTTAATTATGTTAATTCTCCCACTGCATGAACAAGGTATTGCTTCCACTTTTTTATATCTTCCTCTGTTTCTTTTTTCAATGACCTGTAGTTTTCTGCAAATAGGTCCTTTATTTCTTTGGTTAAGTTAATTCCCAGGTATCTTAATTTTTTTACCACAACAGTAAATGTGATTATTTTTTTTTTAGTTTCTCTTTCTGTGATTTCATCATTGGTGTATAAGAATGCCATCAATTTCTTGAAGTTAATTTTGTTTCCTGCTACTTTGCCAAATTGATTTATTAAGTCTAGTGAATTTTTGATGGAGTCTTTGGGGTTTTCTACGTATAGTATCATGTCGTCTGCGAATAATGACAGTTTCACTTCTTCTTTTCCAATTTGGATCTTTTTTTTTTTTTCTGTTTGATTGCTGTGGCTAAGACTTCCAGTACTATGTTAAATAAGAGTGGCAAAAGTGGGCATCCTTGACTTGTTCCTGGTTCTTAAGGAAAATGCTTTTAATTTTTGCCCATTGAGTATGATGTTGGCTCTAGGTCTTTCATATATGGCCTTTATTATGTCAAGATATTATCAATGGATGCTGGATTTTGTCGAAGCCTTTTTCAGCATCTATTGATAAGCTCATGTGGTTTTTATTCTTTATTTTGTTTATGTGGTGTATGACATTTATTTATTTGCAAATATTGTACCAGCCTTGCATCCCTGGGATGAATCTCATTTGGTCATGGTGAATAATTTTTTTGATGTATTGCTGGATCTGATTTGCTAGTATTTTGTTGACGATTTTGGCATCTATGTTCATCAGGGATATTGGCCTGTAGTTTTCTTTCTTTGTAATGTCTTCTTCTGGTTTTGGAATTAGAATTATGCTGGCCTCACAGAACGAGTTTGGAAGTCTTCCTTCTTCTTGAATTTTTTGACATCGTTTGAGGAGAATGGGTGTTAGTTCTTTTTAGAATGTTCGGTACAACTCCCTCGTGAAGCCATCAAGGCCTGGGCTTTTGTTTGTTGGGGGAGTCTTGATTACATCCTCAATTTCCTTAGTTGTTGTTGGTCTGTTTGAGTTTTCTATCTCTTCCTGGTCCAGTTTTGGGAGACTGTGTGTTTCTGGAAAGTTATCCATTTCGCTTTGATTGTTGAATTTGTTGCCATATAATTGTTCATAGTAGTTGTTAACAATCTTTTTGTGTTTCTGTGGTGTCAGTTGTTACTTCTCCTCTTTCATTTCTGATTTTGTGTATGTGGATTCTCTCTGTTTCTTGGTGAGTCTAGCTAAGGGTCCATCAATCTTGTTTATCTTTTCAAAGAACCAGCTCTTTGTTTCATTGATCCTTTGAATTGTGTTTTTGGTCTTCATGTCATTTATTTCTGTTCTGATCTCTACTATTTCCTTCCTTCTTCTTGCTCTGGAGTTTTGTTTTTGTTTGCTTTCTAGTTCTTTAAGTTGTGAGGGTAGATATTCTGTTTGAAATTTTTCTTGCTTCTTGAGGTAGGCCTGTAGTACTTCGCTCTCAGAACTGCTTTTGCTGCATCCCATAGATTTTGTGTTGCGTGTGTTCATCTTTATTGGTTTCCAGGAATTTTTTAATTTCTTCCTTGATCTCCATGGTAACCCATTCATTGTTCAATAGCATGCTAGTTAGCCTCCATGTTTTCAAATGTCTTTGCATGTTCTTGTTCCAATTGATTTATAGTTTCATGCCATTGTGATCTGAGAAGATACTTGATATGATTTCAATCTTCTTAAATGTGTAGAGACTTAGTTTGTCCCCTAACATGTGGTCTATCTTTGAGAATGTCCCATGTGCACTTGAGAAGAATGTGAATTCTGTAGTTTTGGGGTATAATTCTCTGTAGATATCTATTAAATTCATTTGATCTAGTGCTTCATTTAGAGTATGTGTTTTTCCTTGTTAATTTTTTGTCTAGAAGATCTGTCTAGTGATGTCAGTGGGGTATTGAAGTCCCCTGCTATGATTGTATTTCTGTTGATTTCTCCTTTGAAGTCCTCCAAATGATTTTTAGTATATGTTGGTGCTCCTACATTGGTGCATATATGTTTACCAAGGTTATATCTTCCCGTTGGATAGATCCTTTCAATATTATGTAGTGGCCTTCTTTTCTCTAGTTATGGCCTTCCTTTTGAAATCTACTTTATCAGATATGAGTACTGCTACCCCAGTTTTTTTTTTTTGCTTTCCGTTTGCTTGAAAGATTTTTTTCCATCTCTTCATGTTCAACCTACGTGAGTCTTTTGTTGTGAGGTGGGTTTCTTGTAAACAACATATATGTGAGTCATGCTTTCTTATCCAATCAGCTACTCTGTGTCATTTTATCAGAGCCTTCAAACCATTCATATTTAACGTGATAATTGATATGTACTTATTTATTGCTATTTTTGTTTAGTGTTCTATTTTTCTTCCCATTTCTTCTACTAATTACAGTAGTCCTTTTAGCATATCTTGTAGTGCTGGTTTGGTGTTAATATATTCTCTTAGCTTTTTTTTTGTCTGGAAAGCTCTTTATTTGACCTTCTATTTTGAATGATAGCCTTGCTGGATAGAGTAGTCTTGGATTCAGATCCTTGTTTTTCATGACCTTGATTACTTCATGCCACTACCTTTTGGCCTGTAGTGTTTCTGTTGAGAAGTCAGCTGAGAGCCTTATGGGGGATCCTTTGTAGGTCACCTACTGCTTATCTCTTGCTGCCTTTAGGATTCTCTCTTTGTCTTTAATTTTTGGCATTTTAATTACTATGTGTCTTGGTGTGGACCTGTTCGGGTTCTTCTTACTTGGGGCTCTCTGTGCTTCTTGAACTTGAATGCCTCCTTCCTTCACCAAATTAGGGAAGTTTTCTGTCACTATTTCTTCAAATATATTCTCTAACCTTTGCCCATTTTCTTCCTCTTTGGGAACTCCTATGATGCAAATGTTATTACATTTCCAGTCGTCCCACAGTACTCTTAAGCTGTTTTCCTGTTTCTTAATTGTTTTTTTTTTTTGGTTTTCTGATTGGTTGATTTTTTTCTACCCTGTCTTCTAATTCACTCATCCGGTCCTCAGCTTCCTCTACTCTGCTGGTTAGTCCTTCCAATGTGTTCTTAATTTCTGCTATGTCATTCTTCATTTCCACTTGGTTGGTTTTTAATGTTTCTATATCTTTACTCATGGTGCTGATGTCCTTACTCATGCTGTTGAGCTTTCTCAAGATCATGGGTCTGAACTCTAGTTCTGATAATTTGCTTAGCTGCATTTCATTGATCTCATCTTCAATAGAGTTCTCTTTTTCTTTCATTTGAGATTTGTTTCTGTGTTTTACATTTTTGGCTATCTCAGTGTGTTTTGGAGCCTGCCTAATTTTCCCTGTGGGTGTTGGTGTTCTGCTGTTTGTGGCTCCCTCTCCTGGGTTTTGATGAGCCTCGGTGGGCCCACATTAAACTCCACTGTCAAATCTTACTTTCCTGAGTAGATTTGCAAGCCCAGGAAAGATTCAGTTATCCTCCAGCTAATTCCTGGTGGCTAGTAGTCTTAGTTACTCAGTGCCATGGAATGTAGTCTTGGTATTCTGCATAAGAGGATTTCAGAGGGTGGGGTAGATGCTTGTTGTTAGTGAGCCTCAATTTGCATTTCTTTGCCTCACCTGGGAAAGGCTGAATCTCCAATGGGCAGGGGCTGCTGATTTTCCCCTCAGCTCTGGGAAGGAGCACACTGGCCACTGTCCTTTGTGGTCACAGCTCAGCAAAAATTCTGAGTGCCCTCCAAATCCCGCGTGTCCCCACAGAGTTCTAGCCCAGTCTGCTCTCCCTCCACCATAGCCCCCAGATGACTGGCTTGGCTATTTTAGGGCTCTTTTTGGCTCTCTGCTCTGTGAAGTGGGCTTGGTCTTTATTTCCCAAGGGTGCTGCTCACAGCTAAAACTGCTGCTGTCCATGGGCTCCCAGCCCACCACCCTCTCGCATCTCCATAGATCCTACCAGTGTCCCTGGTTATATGGTCCTGTCCTGCTGCTTTACTGTTGCTTTTTTTTGAGGATTTGTTTTTATTTTATTTGTAATTCCCATTTGGTCTTGGGAGATCGTCTGCATAGCTTCTATTCATTCTGCCTCCATTTTTCACATCCTCTATGCCTGTCTTGTGCACAGCTGGGTCACACAGGCCTTCCTGGGGCCCCAGCACCCTGCAGGTCCTGTGAGTAACTGGATAGCACCGTCCCTTTTGGGACCCAGCTCTATGCCTATGTTATAGGCTGCTGGGTCACACAGGCCTCTCTGGTGCTTCAGCACCCCACAGACCCCTTGGGTAACTAGATTGCTCAGTCCCTGCTGGGCCACGCAGGCCTCTCTGGTGCTTCAGCACCCCACAGGTCCTGTGGGTAACTGGATGGCATAGTCCCTGCTGGGTCACGCAGGCCTCTCTGATGCTTCAGCACCCCACAGGCTCCATGGGTAACTAGATAGCTCAGTCCCTGCTGGGTCACACAGGCCTCTCTGGTGCTTTAGCACACCACATGTCCCGTGGGTAACTGGATGGCACAGTCCCTGCTAGGTCGCACAGGCATCTCTGGTGTCCCTCACCCTGCAGGTCCTGCAGGCGAGCAGCTGGATCTCACCAGTTTCTCTGGAGCTCAGGCTTCCCACTACTCTTATGAGCTACTGGATGTCACAGGCCTCTGTGGAGCCCCAGGTCCTGTCGCTGGAGGCTGGGGAGTGCTGCTGCCCCATGGGGCTCAACTTCTGCTCAGCTTTTGTTGTAGTTTTTTGTGGATGGGTCTCAGCTGCTGGTCTGTGCTTCTGTGGCCTGGGGATAGATATCTGCTTCCCAGCCTCTGTTGCTGGGGGTGTATCTCCACTCTGATCAGTCTGCTACTATGGGGGATGGTGCTAGGCTCTGGGCTGTCTGTGGGTTTCGTGACCAGCACCTTGGTAGCTCCACTACTGTGCACAGGTCTATGTTGACACAGAGTGTCCACTGGTCTGATGGTGCCAGGTGCGCTGGTGGGCTCAGGTTGCTGGGCCCTAGCAGCTCCCACTGCCTCCTCCCAGGGAATACCCGGAATCTTCCAAAATGGTGGGACCTCCCTGCGGTGAAGGGGGAAGTGCCCTGAAGGGCCGCTTACTGTGGTAGCCAGCTGTTTCAGTCCACAGCACAGGAACCTTCTGCTCCGTGTCTCTGCACTGCTCGGGTATGGTCATCCACCTTTGCGTCCACTCACAGTCTCTCACCCTCCCTCCGGTCCTGCCTGCTGCCATCTTAGAGCCAATTTGTACTTCTTAATTTCTTCACATTTTTTGCTCAGCCCCAGATCCTCTCCCATCTGGCAACCAACAAAAAGTTCTCTGTATCTATGAACCTGTTTCTGTTCTGTTTGCTCATTTTGTTTGTTGATTCAGCCGTTGATAGATATGTATTTATTGCCTTTTTATTGTTAATATTTTTGTTCTTTTTTTTTTTTTTTCAAGAAGACCTGTCAATATTTCATATAATACTGGTTTGGTGGTGATGAACTCCTTTAGCTTTTCCTTGTCTGGGAAATTCTTTATATGTCCATCAATTCTAAATGCTAGCTTTGCAGGATAGAGTAATCTTGGTTGTAGATCATTGCTTTTCATCACTTTAAATATCTCTTGCGACTACTTTCTGGCCTGTAAAGTTTCTTTTGAGAAATCAGCTGACAGTCTTATGGGAGCTCCTTTGTAGGTAACTAACTGCTCTTCTCTTGCTGCTTTTAAGATTCTCTCTTTGTCTTTAACCTTTTGCATTTTGATGATGATGTATCTTGGTGTGGACCTCTTTGGGTTCATCTTGTTTGGAACTCTGTGCTTCCTGAAGTTGTAATTCTGTTTTCTTCACCAAGTTAGGGACATTTTCTGTCATTATTTTTCCAAATAAGTTTTCAATTTCTTGTTCTCTCTCTTTCCCTTTTTGAACCCTTATGATGCAAATGATGGATGCTTGAAGTTGATCCCAGAGGCTCCTTACACTATTCTCATTTTTTGGATTCTTCGTTCTGATTGGGAATTTTTTGCTTCCATATATTCCAAATCAACGGCTTGCTTCTTGGCTTTACCTACTCTACTATTGATTCCCCATACATTATTCTTTATTTCAGTTAGTGCATCCTTCATTTCTGACTGGACCTTTATTATGCTCTTAAGATCCTCACTTGTTCCTTGACATTCTTAGGAAGTTCCTTGAAATTCTCACTAAGTTCATTGAGCATCCTTATAACCAGTGTTTTGAACTCTGCATCTGTTAGATTGCTTATCTCCATTTCATTTAGTCATTTTCCTGGAGTTTCATTCTGTTCTTTCATTTGGAACATGTTTCTTTGTCTCCTAATTTAGGTTGCCTTCCTGTGTTTGTTTCTGTGTACTAGATAGAGTTGCTGTGTCTCCTAGGCTTCCTAGGGTGGCCTACTGTAGTAGGTGTCTTATAGGGTCCAGTGGTGCAGCCTCCCTGGTCCCCCCAACTGGGTCTTCAAGGTGTACCCCTCTTGTGGACTCTTCACCCTTCTGTTGTAATGTATTCTTGATTGCTGTTGTCACATCAGTGGGAGGGATTTACTCAGGCTGATCAGCTGCAAGGACTGGGTGTGCCCACTAACCATTGACCTCTGTCTACCTTGGAGGATCAGCGGTGCAGGAACCTACCACACAGACCAAGACTGACTTCAGCAGGGTTCTGGTACCCACTGAGTCTGCTCATTGAATGTGTCACTTGTGGAGGTGGTTGGGTGGTGGTGCTTCGAAGTGGTAGCAAGCTATCCCCTGGGTGTGCTGGTTCTGGAGCAAGGTCATCCACAGCCTGTGTTTTGCTCAGGTCCACCAAGCATAAGCTACAAAGCAGTCTACAGATGGCTGCTGGTTGTGCTGGACTTGGAGGTGCCCAGGAGAGGCTAAGCTGTGAACCAAGGCTGGCTGCTGCTAATGCTGCACCTGGGGCCACTTAGTGAGAGGTATGGGGCTTGCTGAGGCCAGATGCTGCTTATTTGAGAGAATTTAGGAAAATCTGAAGCAGGAGCCAAGACAGGCTATTCTTATGGTAAAGCCACTGGAAATGGCTGGGTGGGCCTGAAAGTTGGGTGGGGCAGGGCTTTAGGAAATCACCAGGGCAGGGCAAATAGTGTGAGCCAGGTTGCTGGAGTCCCAGATATGGCGGCCATCTGCCAGTCCCATGGGGGAAGAGCTCACCAAAGGAACAACGAGATCTGTAAGCAAATCTATCCGGGAGAAAGCTGCCTCTCTAGCTCTCGCCCCGATGCCAAATAACTCAGTTCTTTCTCGTATGTCTCTGGTGTTTTTCAATCTGCCTCCCCCATGCTGGAGCCTGGAGGGAACGGGTTTGAGAAAGTTCATGCGTGGCCTTTTAATAGGAGCTGCCTGTGGTGTCAGCTGCCTCAGCCTCAATCCCTGTTGCTTTTACAGCCAGAAGTTATGAGGACTTTTCTTCCTGGCACTGGAACCCTGAATGGGAGGGAGGCCTGGTATGGGACAGGGAACCCCTCACTCCTTAGGAAGGATCTTCCCAGCTAGGTAACCCTCCTAATTTTTTTTTTTTTAATTTTATCCTCACCTGAGGACATTTTTGCATGTATCTTCAGATAGAGCAGGAGGGTAGGGGGGAGAAACATCAATGCGAGAGAGACACATCTAGTGGTTGCCACCCACACGACCCCAACCCGAGCCAGGGACAAACTGCAACTGAGGTACGTGCCCTTAGTGGGAACCGAACCCAGGACTCTCTGAACCATGGGTTGACCCTCTAACTGCTGAGCCAAACCGGTCAGGGCATGCTCCTGATTTTATCTGCCACATGTGGGTATCTGACATGTGGGTGTCTGACTAGCCCATCTGCACCTCTGAATGATGGCTGTTCTGTAGTTTAGTTGTAATTTTGATGTGGTTGTGGGAGGAGGCAAGTACCACGTTTACATATACCACCATCTTGACTGGAAGTCCCTTATTATAATTAATGAAGTTAAAGGGCGCAAACAGTTTTAAGGCTATTTGTTTTTGACAGGTACTGCTAAAGTACACTCTAAGAAGGGTGTCACTGGTGACCATTTCTAAGTGTTCACTCTTTACCTATGTAAGAGAAAGGAGCTGTGCTCTGTGGGCTGTGTTTACCCAAGGGTGGGAGCGAGTGGCTTCTCGGGATGAGATGAGGCAGCATGTGGGGTTTAGGAGCTTCCTTTATAACCACTCACCAAAGACCCATCATCTCGGTTCCTGCTTAGGTAGGCCTGAGGAGCTCCTGATTTCCTGTACCTTCGCATTTTCCTTACTATTGGTTTGATGTTTGTTAAATAGTTCACTAGTTAGTTTTGAAAATAACCAGAAGCAAATTTTCAAAGGGTGGTTTCCCTGTTTACAGGTACCATGGTCACTTTAGAGCCCGGGGTGTGGTTTTCTAAGTTCTGTTTCTTTTATGTATTTAATAGAAGAAATTGCTTTTGTAGTATGTACATTAAAGGGTTAAATCACACATAAATAAATCTGCACACAAAAAGAATGCTTTGAATTTTACATCTTAAATTTTACATCTTAAATTTTACATGAGCATTTGGAAGAATAGTTTTGGTGATAATGGAAAGTACTTGCATTTATTAGTTATTCATTCACTGAAAAATACTCATTGAACGCCTGTTATTTACCAGGCACTGTTCTGGAAAGATGCTAAGAATACAACAGTGAATAAAACAACCAAAATTGCCTGTCCTCACTAAGCCTACATTTTAATAGGAGGAGACAATATATGCTGTGGTTTAGACTTTAGTCTTTAGTGTTTTTGAGATTCCTTGATATATTGCCTTATTGATCTACACCCTGTAAGCCTATAGGATAAGGGAAGGAAGTATTATTATTCCAACATTGCAAATGTGAAATTGAGGAGCAGATAAGTTATAGGGTTTATCCAAGGTCACATGGCTCATAAAAGGGAGAGATGGTAAGTCCAGAAATAGGGTGCTCCTTCCTGGGAGCAAGGCAGGCACACAGCCACATGGATTCTTAGGTTACCTACTAATAATTGAATGATGTTTTGAGACAGTGAATTACCAACTGATGTGCCTGAAGTCTTTAGGCATTTTAACTCCTTGGAAGAGACTTTGTCTTGGGATCATATTCCACAGCCAGCAGGGTGCCTTCAGGATGTGGTGAGAAGAGAATCTGGACTAAGAATCTTCTGGAGAGGTTCTGTAGCGGGGGCTGGATGGAGTGGGAAAGGATAATTGTGCTCTTACACATAGGTGTGGAACTTCATTTACGTCCAGTAACTTCTTTCAGTTTCCCCATGATCCTATGAGACAAGCAGAATTGGTGATTTATCCATTCCTCTCATCTGAGGACTACTGAGTCAGAGAGACGTTAAGCGATCTGGCCCAGACCACATGGTTAATCCGTGGCAAAACATGTGATGACAGGCATGGGTAAGCCCTAAGGGTTCACATTCTCTGAGTATTTTTTCTTTTTGAAAATTCATTGGACTTTTAGAGTTCTAGTAATTGTATGACTAATGAGATAATGCTGGGAATATTAGGTATACACTATATATATGTTGGCCTGAAACATTAGCAGCCTTCTCTTGACTTAGCAGTCAAGGTGTACTTTCTACATCAGGCAGGCAGAGGTACACCACCTGCCCTCTCCCCGTGGGCTCACAGTGGTTCTTTGGGGAATAGAATCTCTTTTCATTCATCTACCCTTTCAGAAGGCCCTGCATCCTGAAGTTTGTCTTTTTTGTCACTTGTTTCCAGGACTCCTGGGGCCCAGCCATGGCTCTGTTCTCCCAGAGCTCCTGGGTCAAGGGAGCGGGTATTAGGAGCCATTCCTGAGCTCCACTGTCTTCATGAGCAGCCACATGGAGCAAAGGCCGGCTGATGTCCCAGTTCTGGTAGATTAGGTCTGAGAGCACTGATTTTCACTCCTCAGAGACCAGGAATAAATCTCAGCCAGCAGAGTTAAAGCAAATTTTCAAGCTACCTTCCTTGTGTTCCCATACCTGCTTCTTTTCTGATTTTCTCTGGATTTTCTGGATGTGCTACAAGTTGTGCCAGGCTAAAGCATCCTTTGTTGTACTTTCTGGGAGGGATTCCAATCATTCTGCAACCTGGTACACGTGGGCTGAGGTGGAGGATTATACTGCTTTTTAATATCACTTTAATTGAGCAGCCAGATCATGACTTAAATTATGATTCTCCTGTCTTCCATGTCTATTTTCTGCCCATAAAATGCTAAGTTTATAGCCAGAGATGATAGTTCTTCCTGAAAGAAAAGGAGGGGCAAGCTGTGATAAAAAGGGTAATTCCTCCAAGTTCAGGTGATCATTCAAAATCTCATTAAGATTATATTTCTTAGACTCCTTCATATTTCCTGAGAAAGAGTATTTAATAAAGAAAACATGCTTCTTCATGGGGGGAGGAGGAAGTATGGGTAGGCTGACTGGAGCATGAGAGGATACTATATATATGTGCTTAATAGAACTTCTGCAGAATGCCTGATTGCCTTAAAGAGACAGTATATTTTGGGTAATTAGACAATTCTTTCTAAAATACAATGTGTAAATGGCTTCCAAGTCATGTGTTCCCAATCATTCTTTAAAGGAAGACACCATATTCTTTACATCAGGCCTGATAATGATGGTTTTATTGTATCACAGGTGCACAGGATTGGATAAGTCCTAAATATTGGATCATGGCACATTTTTACCATTTGTTCACTGAGGTCCCATTTTTATTTAGTTAGCTATTTAGTAGTAGATGCTAAAGGTAGGAGTCTGTTTTACACATGTAAGGAACTGCAGGGGTGATGTCAGCGGAATGGTGGTGTGAGAGATCCCTTTAGTCTCTCCCTCTGAAATGTCAACAGGTTGATTAGCTATAAGTCAACAAACAGGCACACCTGAGAGATCTGAGCATTGCAGCATCTACAAGTGGGCAACCAGGAACAAACAGAGAGGCGAGAATGGAGGAGAACCCAGATGGACATGGACACAGCCCTGCAGCTGACAGTGTGCATCAGTCTTGGCCCAGATAGGAAAGGAAGCTGGCTATAGCTGGCGTTTCCTTTGGTGGCGAGAGGCAGAGTCTTGGTGGGCACTCCTTCAGGAGTGAGCAGTGAGAACTGCAGCTGAGCCAGCCGAGTCACCTGGGCAGACACAGCACAGGGGTTCAGCTGCAGTTGTCTGTTGTTGGGTGGTGATGTTCCAAACAATGAAATGAAGCCACAGAGCCCTGCCCCTCTTAAACTCCCTAAACTTGCTTCCTGCAAACCCAAGAACTATTACCACAGAACTGCTGTTTCTCTCTGTGACTGATCTCCTGTTTGGGGTCATGGTGGGGGGATCCCACAGAGGTCCAAGGTCACCAATACTGAGAGGGCAAAAGAAACCCCACCTCCCAGCATCAGGACTACACTGAGGGCTGTGTAGAGTTGTGCTTCAGCATCACCTACTGGAAAATAGCAGAAAGACTACTTCATAGAAATCTGCTGGAGAAGTGCCAATACACAGATGCCTAGGCAGAGAAGGAGCCCATCAAATACCACAAATAACCAAGGTAGTGAGGCAGTTCAGAAAGAAAATGAAAAATCTCCAGAAAGAAAATTGGAACACATGAAAATATGTAATATAAATGGCAGAGAATTCAAGATTACAGTTCTGAAAATACTTAACAAAATGCAAGAAAATACAGACAACTTAATACACTCAGAAAACAAATTACTGGACAAAACGAGTACTTTATCAAAGAGATTGAAACTTTAAAAAAGAACTGAAAGAAATCCTGGAGATAAAGCATTCAATTAAGGAGATCAGGAATGAGTTACTGAACATAGGATATAGAGCTGACCAGATGGAGAAAAGAAATTAGTGATATCAAAGATAGGAATCTAGAAATGACTCAGAGGGAAGAAGAGAGAGACCTGAGCTTAAAATAAAATGAAAGAGCTCTATGAAAAAGCAATATAAAAATAATAGGCATACCAGAAGAAGAGAGGGAGAAAAGAATGGAGAGTCTATTCAAAGCAATAGTGGATGAAACTTAACAAACCTATGGAAAGAACTAGATCTTTAAACCTAAGAAGCAAGCAGAACACCTAATTTACTTAATCCAAACAGGACCTCTCCAAGGCACATTGTACTAAAACTGTCAAAAATTAATGACAAAGAAAAAAATTCTCAAAGCAGCCAGGGAAAAGAAGGAAGTGAGTACAAAGGTGAGCTCATCAGATCATCATCGAACTTCTCAGCAGAAACT